>NW_019102160.1:113125-396585 GCF_001856785.1 Myzus persicae | reverse complement strand
GAGTATGAAATCACCGAAATGTATGACACGATAATTCTGAGTAGTCTAAGAGGGAAATTCCGGCTTGGGAAAAATATTTTACTGTGCCAAAACGAACTGTGAACATACGAATACATACCACTGCTACGTCTATACATGTACACGTCCTATCTTCGTGGCTGTTACTTATTATTTACAAAAATTATATTATATCTTACTTAATATATCATTTGCAAAATGTATAGGTATACACTTGTTGTACTTGTATATTATAATATATACTTAGCCAGTGTTGTATAAAGATAATTTATTGAATATCTAGATAATTGAAAAATAATTTCTAGAATAGTAATCTAGATAAATATAAAATATACCTATGTAATAATTTAATTATTTAGATAAAGATAAAACACTAGCTTTTATATCCTTATAAAAAAAAAAAGATGAGTTTCTTTTTAATAGGTATTAATCACAAAACTAAGTGTATAAAGTATATCAAATAATATTATGTAACACATCTGAATGTATGAATTGAATGCATTAATGTAACTTTATAGTGATGTTATTTCTGTAAAATGTTTTAAATAGTGTTTTTAACTTAAGTTTAAAAAGTAATGAGCAGTCTTAGTGCACCACAAAATTTGGTGTCAAAAATCAAAACTTAATAATTATTTAGACTAGAAATTGTCTGTATAGATAAAATATTTTTTTTTATAATACGTTAATGTTTAACCGATTGAACAAAATTAAAATAAATAAATTAAATTAAAAAGACAAATCAAATGAATATGGTATAGGCATACACCTGTTGTACTTTTATATAATATTCACTTTGCACACGACATTTTGAAGTAAGTTACCCCCATTTAAATCTTACTTTATTGTAAATTGTAATCATGTGCTCTGGGGTAAAACGGTCTTTTGGTCTCAGCCTCGTCGGCGGACTTATCGTGGTAGTTTCCGTAACCGTCGACCGGAGGTTGTTCGCCGGGCAATGGGTCGCGAAACGTGCCGGGCGGACGGTAACTGGCTGCGTACACGGTGCGGCCGTTGATGGGCTCTTCCGACCGATGGGACGCCTGATGCTGCAACGACCGTGGACGGAACAATTCCAACGGGTCCCACTGCTTGTAACTTGAGCTGGTCTCCGTATCTTTGGCCATCAGCAAGTTAGGGCCCTGCGACCAGACGGCGGTGCAAGGCCGTGCAAGTGGCCGTCGTCCGTCCGCCCACGGTGACCCAAACGCGTCGGCCGTGGTGGTCTTGCTCGTCATGGCACACGCGCCGCTACCGCAGTTTTCGCCTATGGTCCCCGGCGGCACGGTGGCCCGTTGTCGTTCGGCCTCAGGCAGACACTTTGTGACGAAGTCGTGTCGCTGTGACGTCACATTTTGCATGGGTTCTTGCGTGCCGCCCACGAGCTCGTGATCGCACTGCAGCACCGGCAGCGGCCGGTCCGCGTCGTGCCACTCGCGAAAACTGGCCCGCTGCACGGTCAGCCCGTTGAACCGTTGGCTGCAATCGTCCTCTATGGGCCAGAGGCGCTCTGTCGGCGCCACCGTGGGCCTGCAGTTCTTGAGCTGTGGTTCGGGCTGCTTATACGAAAGCCTGCAGTGTGGATGCGTAGTTAGTCGTATACATAGTGATGGGTACTCCACTGATAGTCGTATATCATGTTATATTATATCTTATTCATACTCAATAGTTGATTTAAGTTTTATTTAATGTTTGGAATCAAATTGAATGACTTATAAAATTATAAAAATAAAAGAGATAAAATGTGCTATCCTAATTTTTCTTTGAATTTGACTCTGCAGATATAATATCATAACTAACCCTAAATTCATTAATCATGTTAATCGAATCATACTTGTATGTAGATCTTCCCCAACCATCCACAGCCGCACTGGGACAAATCTTTGTGAGTGGCTTGTAAATTTGCCGTCTCCTTGGCTGCATATAAACTTGCATGTTCTTTCTATCCTTGCAATGCGACATTGAGAACATTTAAAATTATTACAAGAATCTTCAAATTCGTTTAAATAATAATATCCTTATGCTTCTGCGATTGAAATGATAAATAAAAACTAGAATCTTTACAACAAATGTTTTTGTACTTTATTTACTTTGGTTGGCTATAGCAACATTTTATGTTATTTGAATTGTCTATTTTCTATTTATAAATATATAATATATACACTATATAAAATTATGTCGCTTTCGTTTGATCGGGATAAACTTCCAAATTACTTATTCAATCATCCCGCAGTTTTTTTAAATTAAAGAGAACATCACCGAGGAGGTTTTAGGCATGAATGTAGTCCGATAAAATGAATAAATAATTAGTAATTATTAATTAAACTGAACGTGTAAATTGTATACCTATGCATTTTGTGGTAAGAAATAGTCGCTGGCTGAAAATAAACAACAATCAAACTCGATGACCACAAATGTTTCCAGGCAGGTCAGTATCAACGTCGAATAATAAACAATTATTATAATTATTTAGTTTAGCCAAAAAAAAAACAATTAATTTTATCTGAATTTCTAAGCGAATGTGTTATATGAGTTATTGGTAAAATAAAACTAATAACCAATCGAATATTCACACATTGCTTACTAAGATGGCTGAGTTGCACTTAGCGCATAGCTGCTCATCGTTGTATCCACAGTCAAAATAAAAAATATTATTCATATAGAGTATACACCTAACGTGGGGTACGATAATAATAATATCATATTATATTATATGATATTCTACCTGATAATATACTGCTCGCATTATAACAAGCGAGTCTCATATATTATAGATTTGGCATTTTCAACGGGCAACGAAGTGCGCTTGTTCAGCTAGTTATTTTATAGTGTAATGTTCGTCTAAAAACAGTCACATCTATGATAATAATAGTAATACATATGATCAGTGTTAAATAACACATTAAATACCTAAATGTACACTCAAATTATAAACCCTCCCTGAGTCTGAAATGTGAATAGAGTAAGTTCCATAATATTCCTACAATTATTAAAATATACCTACATCCNATTAACTTTTTAACTTAACTTTAACTTTTTAACAAGTTAATGCCCACCATTGACTATATGTCTATGTAATATGTGTTTTAAAACATTTAATCAGTGTGTTTCTTGTGTACAAATACGATTATATGCCCATTTACATCACAAATCAATGAAATAAGCATAGGTACTTAGTAAAAAAAAGGCAATTGGGCACTTGCCCCCCCCCCCCTGAAAAAAATATTATGAACTTGTAGCTCAATAGATATTACCACAATATTACCTTATTACCGAAATTTTTTATTTTGACCCCCCCTAAAATGTTACCTATGGGCGCCCATGATTCATAGTATGTATGTGTTCATATTCATTAGGTAAATTAATTTATTATCCTGCAAGTGCTCACTACCTTATTCTTATACTAAAGGAACAATTTTTTTTTAAATTAACTTAATGATGTTAGATATTTGAAATATCAATTAATTTTCAAAAAAATAGGTAATTTAGCTTCACTAAGTTAAAAAAGTATTATAGACTAGTCCGGCTTTGCAAATACAGACCTCAATAGGAGGTGCAATGCTGCAAAATATAGATAAACGTATAGGTAGGTAAATAATTGTAATATAATATTTAAGTAAATTTAATATTCTGTATAGTGTTGCAAAACTGCATGGTGTATGCACATAAAAAAAATTATACATATTTAAATTTTTACTAAAATATACATTAACATCGAAAATGACCAAAAAAATATTTTCAAGTCGCACTCAATTGGATTCCAATTTCCAGTTTTTCATCACTAATTGTACTGCGTAATTACGCATATAAATTGTGTACACTACAAGTGTATAAATCCAATAATTTTGACATCAAATTATATTAAAGATTATAAACTAGTATTAAGTACATACAAAGAATATACTCGTCACATGCGCAGTAATATTAACGTGCCTAGTTGTACCGCGACATCAATAAAACCCTTAGGTGAATCATATAATGTCTATAATAATATGTCTATATATATAGGCATAATATATAGATACCTGTTGTCTCAAACTATATGTAAGCCCGAATTGTATAGGATAAAACTATCATAATAAATACCTGTTGTTTTAAATGGGTTCGCGGTCAAGGCCGGGTCTCTGCTTAATGTTCTTTGCCTACGTAATAATAATCCACAATATACGTACAAATATAAGTGAAAATAATATATTATTTAATTGTTTTTGGCTCTTTGTACACAAGTATCCGTAAATCATTAATTTTCCGTCTTATTTATTATATGTAGAAGTATACAAATTACAAATGTACCATAGAAAGAACAAATATACGATTTAGATAAATTACAAAAACGTTGAAAGGTACCTTCAGAAATTTGAATAAAGTTAACTGTATTGTGTATACTTTTTTAATAATATACGTGCAGTTGTATACCTAGTCGAATCGAAATTATTATGAAAATACTTAAATACGACACATCTATATAATATTATAGTAGTGATAATATTATTGTGTCCGTCTGATGTGCAGCAACGTCATTACCCGATGATTTTGTTTTATTTTAATGAGCCCCGTGCGTAAATATAATATTATTTTCATAAGCTAGTAATTTATAACCTACGAATAAAATAATTGCGAATGTTCGATTAATCAGTATTGAATTTTAATTAGAAAATTTGAATAGAAAATAAATAAAAATATATTTTCCGTATTTGCTATAAACTATATTTATTATAGCCGGGGAGTGCATATTACTCGTATAACAAAACATTATGTAGATTTAAAATACGTTTGTGCGGACAATATTCATAATCACCGTAGGTACCTATATATTGAAATAACAGTACATTTTTTTATCAGAAAAATATACAATTTGTACATAAAAAAATCGTATACAATAACTGTAACTGCGTGTTGTATAAATAATATATAACAAGCGACTAAACGAATAGACATTTAGTATTGAAATATGCTCTTCGAGTGGCTGTCGAGTATACCTTTTATACTACGTGCGAAAGAGTTTTTATAACGGTGTTTATTACATATCTATTATAACCAGTATTTTTAATGAATTTAAATTGAAAAGCATTATTGACTTCGATTTGTCATTGGGAATCGTATGGTTATACTATTATGTGCCGACATAATAAATTTTTAGAAAATATAGTTTCGTGAGTTATACATATTATAAATTCGCTACCTGCTATCTAAACTCGTTTTCCGATCTGTCCACGCGTTTGAATTTAATATACTATCCTCAGTCTATCTATATTATCTTATTATATAATTTTTGATGGTAATGAAATATATGGAGAGAAAATAATGTAATAAAAAAATCATTCCGACAGGTATTTTGGAATAGTTTTCATATTATTTATTGCTTTATTAGTTCAACATTTTAAATGTTTAATACGTAATCGGATTTTAGACCCAACTATAATTAAAATTAATAGGTGGTATTAAATACAATTATAAATAAATTTTGTATTCATTGTAATAGTAGTCAAATAGCTAGGTATATACCGTATATCGAGATGCCTGGTGTGGCACGGCGGCTAGCTGCAGTCACTAACATGTTCTGAGGTCAAGCATCGGCTGGCTTCACTAGCTTCCAGATGGGTGACCACCCGGGTTTTTTACTGACGAATTCTGGCTTCATATATATACACAGGTTCCAAACCAACCGTACTCTCGCCTCCGATAAAAATCAACTAATATCCTTCAGGCTAATGACCTTAAATGTTGAATCCTTCAAAACTCAATAAAAAAATAAAATTTAAAGTTTATAGTGGTAAAATATTCAAACTTGCGTAAATCTAATAATACTCTAATAATGGTACTTATATTGATAGATCATTAAGTAAAGTATTTGGTGATTAATGTTCGTGAAATAAACATTTTTTTATCGACAAAATACAAACTGTATACAGATACTGCACATACAATGTGGTACAGTGATTACTTTTTTAAATTTTTGAATATGTAATAATATTACAGTAATTAACAAAACTTTGAAATTCATGAATTTGAAGTCCCACAGTTGAGACTTTTAAGTCTTAACTTAAAGAAATATGGTTAAAGTAGATCTCTGTACCTGCAGTTGTATAGCTTGGTATATCTTCTCGAGGGATTTTCTAGAGGAGTTCTTGAGGCGAGCGAGCTTTGTAAGCTAGCCGTACAAAAAGTTCAGGATTATAGTGATAGTGAAGTTAGTTGCAGCCTGTTAATATATTGCGATTTCGGCAATCATATTTACTACTAAGTATTTAGTCTGATTTCCAATTCATTGGTACATTTGTGAATTACCAATATGAGTCTCTATGAATAATTTTCTCAGGCATAGTAATAACTGTCTATAATAAGGTATTATTAAGGACTATAAAGTATTAAGTTAAGTTCATATTTTAAACTATAATACATAATAAATAACTGTGTTATATTAGATTACCTATACCTATACTATATTCAGAATAAGAATGTCCAAATTACCTAATGATTAATTATAATTGAGCCTCCAGCAGTTATCTTAGGTACAATTAGTAAATATACTATAATATAATATGTACAATATACCACCTAGTATATTTTCACACTGTTGCCAAAGAAAAATGATAGCTGTCGGCGGTCAGTAAACAGTATACGTGAGCAAATTTGAGCATTTTTATCCTGAATGCAGTACATTATACAACACATGTTATAATTAAAAATAATTAAAAATAAATTCCTTAAACTTTTTACAGTTTAAATTAGTAAAAACAACGTGTATTTATGGTATATGTCATGTTATGCAATTATAAACATCTAAAGACTCAAACCTATTCAAATGATTTAAATATTGAAAAGATATAACCGTATAGGCGTATAGCTATACACTTTATTAATTATTAATTATATTAGGATATGTATGGCGTATGATATACAATTCTATGCAAATTTTTAATATCGCTTATCAGAATGGATAATGATATTATTGTCAATGAATGTTGTGAGTATTTTAATAACCTGTTTTCTAAACATATAAATAGGTACATCCAATAATGTTATAAATCAAAACAAGAAAATATAACTCGTTATCATAAAGATTAGACCCTGTTTTAAATTTAAATATCGTGAATTCGTGATACAGTTGAAACTGCAGTCATCGCCCCCAATTTCATAAGATATTGTATATTTAGAATAGTAGAGATTATAAATGATACCTACCGTAAATAAACCACAAAATAGCAGTGTGACGCCTTCTTAGAGTTAAGTTAGTAAATCTTTCATTATTATTATTTTCTGCCATTGCCGTGTTAGGCGTTTGCACGCAATTGGAATAACATTTGGCCTACCAAACTCGGTCCCCGGCGGCATATCTTATGATTACGACATAGGTATAAAAGGTGGAATTTCAAAAACAAAAATTTAATTATAGATACCTATAGAATAAATTACATGTGTACACCTACTTAACGTTTGTTATCTGTTGAACTTTTGTAATTTATTACAAAAAACCGCAAAGATAGTCATATTTTGTTAACTTCCGACTGTCAGAATTGTGGTCTAAAAACAGTTAACTCAAAAATGTTTTTACATTCAATATGACTTGTTGATGTGTGACGTGAATTATTATAGGTAGATACTTATGTACTATCATATTATTCAGGGCTGGAATTGATGGAAAGTATTAAGGGCAAATGCCCCAGGCTCCGATTTTTTGGGAGCCCCACAAAATTACTAAGATTATTTGTACCAATTATTTCAGAGATGATTTAAAATATTCTAATACATAGAAAGAAAACTGCTCAATTATTTTTTTTTGTAAATAATCAATGTGAAATATTGTATATGTGAATAAAATTTGGGGGGATAAGGAAGAAAAATGTATTAAATCCAGGGACCCACAATCAATATAAAATAGGCTTGGACCATCAGAATTCTATATATCCAACCCTGATATAACTCATACTATTAGTGTAATGTACCAATGATAATATATTTTATGTAATCAATGACATTTTTAGTTTAACCTACATAATAGTATATAGAATAGCAGTTCCCAATCTGGGGTACGTGAAAAAAAATTGGGTAATGGAGGAAAAATGTTTAATTTGTTTAATTTAAACGATTTGTGCCAGAATATGTTATTAAAAATGAAAACCTAACCACCAACTTATCTAATAGAAATGGAGTATAGAATGTAGATTATATAGATTATAGAATACTATATATGTACAAAATGATATAATATGTTAAGTTGCGGTGATGGTGTGTATTGAACTTTGTTTAAACGTTTATTTAGAATACTAGCGAGTAAAAATAATATTGCTATCGCACATTTGTACGCCCTGGTAAAACTCAATTTTAAATCGGGATCTAATCAAGTCGATTATTTTTTATAATAGTTAAGTGAAAAAAGTTTATAAGGTTTAAAGAGGGGGTACAACGTAGAGAGATATTAAGCTAAGGGGTACGGAAGAAAAAAAAGAACCAAGCGGTTAGCAATTATAGAATATGTTTGATTTTGAGGTATTGAGTATTTTAATTTATAATGTTATTATAATATCGTCATTATTCATCCGTAACTAAGACAATCAAATAAAACCTACATTGTAATATTATCTATTAATATATAATAAGTACTTATTTACAACTATCATATTAATACATACAATAATTATACATATTTCATTTAAACTATAATATATCAATAAATATATAATATAATAAATTCAAAATTGTTCCATACTGACTAAAGATAAATATGTTTATTAAATTGGGAAAATTCTAAATCATTATTGAATTTTCGAGATATACTATATTTAAAAAGTTGTTATCACTATAAAATCAATGGTATTTTTGATTTTATATTTTGAAACTGTCAATCTATATTTGTTCATATTTTAAGCATAGTAAAAAATAATTCATATTAAATATGAATACAAATTATAATACCTGCAGTGTTAGATCACAAAATAGTAATAATAGTAATACACTTACACTACCTAGTACCTAGGTAATACATTGGAAATATTTATAATTTTTAATTTTTTTATTAATTTTCGTTTGTCATTGTTTTTATTACAAAAAAATGTTTTATTAATTTAAAAACGTAGGTACCTATATTGGAGTACACGACTGTACACGATACACATATATAATAATTTTTCATATTTAAATATTTCAATTTCGAATTAATCTTAAATATAATAATGTTGACTTTTCAACTCATGGGAAAATGTCCGATGATAATCTATTGTGTATTCAAATGGGGTTTGGCTTTTATAATTGTTTAACAAAGCTTAACATAGCGATATTATCATTTTTATTCTCAGTAAAATTTCTTCGTTGCATGCATATTGCAATTTAGTGCATCAAAGAAACAGCTGCATTTATAATTATATTCCATTCACCATATTCATCATTCATATATTCACTATCAACTATCTAATGGTCTAAATATGAGTACATATTATCATACACCTTGTATATATTATATTATATTTAGCTACCATATTGCAGATGCGGTATACACAAAACAAACGACAAACCGTATAAAATTCGGCCTCAACCGAATTACAGGTTTTACTAGCGATTGTCTTGGAGAATTTTGAAATATTTCATTAAGGTACCTAATAGTTTAACGTAATAAAAAATATTTATTTAATCATTTAAACATTGTCTTCTGAGTATATTATTATCTAAACCTCGATTATACCATAAAGATTTTTTTATCAAGTTGCAGTAAATATTATAATACATTATAAATGAACAAAATTTGAATAATGGAGTATTTTTAATGACACACATTTTAGTATTTTACGCAATATACAAAGTTTCAACGTACATATTATTATAATATAACATTGTATATATTCCGTTTTAAAAGTAATAATTGCAGTGAATAAATAAAATTTAACATAAAAATTGTTTCTTGGGATTATCCTATGGAAAGATGTTTACGTCAATATTATAATGGGCCCGTGCGGCCATACGTACCCTATATGGATATATTTAGATACTCTCTAGAAGTTTTAATATTATTAAATATTATTATTATTATATCGACCAAACTAGTTTCCGGAATTGCAGCAATGACGTAATAAACAATAAATTATTTCATAAGCCTTTGTACGGCGGAAATATAATAATATAATACGATTAATGTACGACGATGAGTAATTTTTTTTCTTTCTTTCCTCTATGCGTGGTGGCCCCGACTCGTCTAAACTATGCGCCTGTATACGAGTATATATTTTTATAGCTGCGAATGTGGTCAGCAAACGAACCGACAGAATATAGTGGTATAGTGCGGGTATACTGCACATACGGTGATTTATAAGAGCAAAAAAAAAACCACAAGCGTATTGGTACTCGAGACGTGCGAGTCTAAAAATAACAATACCTGTGTGTAATAATATATTCACAAAAACGTATGAAAACGTCTGAGAAAAATGATCAAGAAAACGTACACCTATATGTACGCGACTACGCGAGTGTGCGTGTATGATAAACGTGTTAACCGCGGACGGGGTAAACGACTGCACACACGTAGGCGAGTATTTTAGGTAATATATAATAATAACACGACGACGACGATTTGTAGTAATACGCGTATATTACGTGCGTGTGAGTATATGAATTATGATAATAATATGAAATGTACAATAGACCTACCCCGGCGAAGCGATTTAACGCGTACTCGATCAAAATGAATAATAATAATTATATGATAATATGTCGGAACCGCGGGAACCCGGA
Source organism: Myzus persicae (assembly GCF_001856785.1). Taxonomy (NCBI): domain Eukaryota; kingdom Metazoa; phylum Arthropoda; class Insecta; order Hemiptera; family Aphididae; genus Myzus; species Myzus persicae. The sequence goes on along the minus strand of NW_019102160.1, from coordinate 385,848 downwards.
AAATACCGTATTTTCGTTGCAGACGAGCACCGCCGTGGCATATGTAGAAACGACAACGTGTGTAGTAAGCATTGAATAATGTTATCCAGGGTGATTTTTTTATATCACATCGTAAACATTTGGGGAAAAAATTGTTTTCTTAATTGTGACTTGTGAGTAATAAAAAAACAAAAATGTACAGCAGTTTATGAGTTATGGGTAGGTATTTAAAGTTTAGACGAGCAGAGGAGAGTGGCGCTTCCCCAAAATGTTAGTTCACAACTCCACTCAACGGGTAAAAACTTAGAAAATTGTAACGATAAAAAATCAATATTTTGTTTGACTTTCGTTACTTATTTATTTAATTAATTGTGTCAACAGACTTATAATGTTATATTTTGTTTTATAAAACATGTCGTATTCCATACGCGTTCAGAATATATTTTGAAAGGTTACTATTTAGTATTTATTTTATACTATATTATAATGGCCGCGGGAATGGATGAAATTAATTTTATCTTGTCATGTTTAATTTATCGATGTATATAGTATATATACGGATAAGCAATTAATAATTACATGTAGTAGTAATTTTTATTGTTTCAACTGCAGTACTCCGGTACTCGCATTATTCTGGGTTAACTGTTTAGTCGAGTAATTTTCGTTTTTTTTATAAATCATTTGATAATATTGTGTATTTTGTTTGTTAAAAAAATGTCGAAAGTTAAAATGTTGTTATTCCGCACGGTAGGTAAGTACGGTAAGAGAATTTGAGATCTTATGAAGGTATTTTGGGAGTTCATTTTTTTTTACTAGCCATATCATATTATCATAATGAGTGTGATACGCTATCATACATAATCATTATAATGCTTTTTTTTAAGGTTTTATAGAGCTACGACATTTGAACTCATCTATAGTTATTGGCCTACTTATAATTAAAATATACAATAAAACAATAAGAAAAACTTAAATCAAGTCACCGTATAATTTTCGATTCATAAATGCACACTGCTTGCAATAAAAATGTATAAATTTCTTCAGTGTTCTGTTGTGTTCGTAGCAGCGATTTGTGTGTGCATATGTATACGATTAATGAAGTTTGAAGATTTTCTGTGCTTCGTGGTGCATTATTTATGGACATATTAAATATGAGAGCAATATAATGATTAATGACCTGACGACAACAACATGTCGACATTTCCCAATAATTCCGAAATTAACATTTCCATGAAAACGGTTTTATGGAAGAAATACCTTTATATTGGTACGACAACCATACAAATCCGATTAAGTCGGATTTACAGTACCGCTACTCCGTCGTGTGTCGCGTCGTGTTGATCAAATTGCATTGTGATTGGACATTAATTTTTGGTATCGTGTAATAACCGAGTTGCAACCGAGTATACCTGCAAGAATTGACTACAGGTCGACTTTTAAATCATATTGATCACCAGTTATAATCATAGAGTCACCACACCCTCGCACGACACGACACACGACGCAGCTGCTATGAATCCAACTTTATTTTCTTCCGAGTTCAAATTCATTTCGTTAATTATTTTCTGTAGCGTTAAACGGGATAACGAATTTCGAAATGGCCGCCCCGAACAATGACAAAATATAGAGATGTCTTGTTGCTCTCAGGTCTTCTATGTTGATGTCATTAGATAGGTAAGTAGCTAGGTAAGTATGCTAAGTAAATGACCCCTTCTGCAGCGACATCATCGTCGCGTGTGTCGCGTACGTCGGGGAGCAGGTTCTCATAATCATATATTATTATTCGTTATATCCGACTCGTCGTATAATAGAATCCACGTCTAAACGTGACGTATTTAGCACACGATCGTACGCGATTATATGGGTACAAGACAACATAATATATTATTATCATCATACATCGATAGGTACACACGAAAAACGACGATATTATACGCGTGTACTACACAACCTATATAGGTATTGTATTACGTATGTATATACGCGTGCGACGCCGTTTTGGAGGGCGACACACTCGCGGGACGGCGACGGACACGCAGATCGGGTCGTACGCGCGTATTTTATTTTATATGTTATTATTATTATTATTATTATTATTATTATTATTACTATCGGATTTAATGACCGGCGCGAGACAGAAATATTAACGACTCGCCGCGCCGCCACGACGACGTCCCGGACGCAAATGACACTAATAACGTCGCGACGAGTTCCAGCGCAGCTATTAGAGTTAAATACATTATAATTTATAATAGGCAATAATAGGTAAAACATAATATTATTATGCAGGGCGATTAGCCCACTTCACCCCCAATTTGTCTTTAATCGTGCGTATATTGAAATTCTGATTTGAGGAATTCGTAAGGATTACGTTAAACCGACGTTTTCAAACTCTTCAATTTTTTGTACTATTTTAGATTTACAAATTTTTAAGCTGTTCATTTTTGTTGTTACCTACCTATATAGATAGAAATCTGAACGAGTATTTTCTGAGTAATTAAACTTTATGTAGTATAAATTGATTAAATATACAATGTATACGTGTATATTTAATCAATGGTCGTGCCCACCTTTAAGATCTGAAGATAATAGTCCACGGCAATAGGTTTAAAATGTAATATTATGATTTTAAAATTATAGTAGGTAACTAATATTATTATTTTAACATTTTATAATTTGTAAAAAGTGTACGAGTATAAGACTAAATATTTCATAATATGATATAATTTATATTTTATGTAAAACCATTATAAAGAACTATATAATTATACACTGTTGTCCATTATATTATGTTCACCTCGGACGTTCAAGACACTCCTTAAGTGTATACAAAAAGTATTTTTTAAGATATATCATATATTATGGTCTTTAAGTAAGCTTAAAATTTTCTAAAATCGAAATTTGAGGAAATATTAGTAAAGAATAAAAGAGGCATGCTTTGTATATAGTGTATCATCCTGTATGTAGTAGATCTGAGGTCAGAGGTATGCACGTTTGCACGCACGCATACTGTATAATATAATATGTAATATTATGTGTACCAAGTTTGTGTCTGCTTCATTAAGTATGTTTGAAAACTACAATATATTATTAAAATGATTTAAGCTATTAAAAACAAAAATAACATTCGATCGATATCAATTTGAGTATCCAAAATCAAAATTTGCAGTCCCATAAGTCTGTAGAACCTTCGTACGCTCAACAAGTAGACGATTGATCTCTTGACTTGTCGATAAAATATTTTCATATGGCACAATAAGCTAAGACATTACCTGAAATATACAGAGATACATTCGTCAACATTAAATAGAAATAAGTACGAGTATATAAACATTATCAGTGCGGCTCGCGTATTACTAGCATATTACTATAACTTGCAGGGCTAATAACCTGATGTCCTAAAAAAAATAAAAAAAATATAATAATGGCCTAAAAAAATAAAACAATGCACTTTTATAAAGTGCACCAAACAATCTGTAATTATTATAATTACGTCATAAATATTATAGGAGGGTACCTATACAAAATCTTAAAAATGTCACACGTATTGTTCATTGCAGAAATATACTATTTTAATTGTATGTTATGTTAATTTGACAATAGATTGATTTGATGATGTTGAGTTTGATCAAGTTGTATTCTGTGATGACCCAACCTAACCCATGCTCTTGGTTTATACGGAATTTCAAATGTAATAGTAGCTAAATTGTAATTAATTGCACGTTGTTTGATACCTTTATAAAATCCCGTTGGAATCTGGAAACAATTTTTCTACATTTAAAATAAAATACTATAAAAAACGATAAAAAATGGTGAAATGCTCATAACTAAAAATTTAAAAAAACTGCAAAATAAAATTTCTCAGATATCATATTATGATGTATTCGCTGACAAGAGGCGAATCAAATTAGTACCAAAACTAACTTCATAATATGTTATTCGCGTTTACCCCGAGAATATTTAAAATCAAAAGTGCATTAAAATCCCATCATAATATCTAATTATATAACACAATAATATGGCTTATAAATATATATTCTATATATAAAAATGAGTGATTCTTTGCAATTTGTTCTCTATAGACTACTATAAATACATACCTAACCTCAGAAACTACTGGTATGTTTTCAGTTAAAGTTAAATCAATAAAGATTCCTTAATAGAAAGATAGATTAACTTTTAACCCTGGCAAAGGTGGGTAACACTGCAGCTATAGTATTATAATGTCATCGTGTATATAATATTATAATGTCATCGTGTATATAATATTATAAATACTACGGGTGTCACACGATTGAGCACTTTTTAACTTATTTTACTTGCAAAAAACCCAACACGAATACATGATTGCGCATTACAAATATTTTATACTGTTTCAAAGAAATTTACAATTTATTGTCCTAATGTCCTAATTGTCTAATGTATATAATATATATAATGACTTAGGTACTTACATTACTAATACTTTTCATATTATACCTTTTATTGTAGGTATATTTATTTACTATTTATGTTAATTTACTTTATTTTACTCATTGATTTGATATTCTAGTTTTGTTGTACTTTATTAAATGTTAAATTATAAATATATGTATTGCCTGACACGAAAGAAAAAAATAGGTGCATTAAAATATTTAACTGTTTACAATATACCGTGTGTATTAAACTATAGTATAATTTATTATTAATTATAATAATTTAATGCAACGATAAAAATAATTTTCTGTGCTCAACCGTGGTTGAGTCGTGTTTTCTCAAATGTAAAAAGGTAAAAAATGCGCAGTCGTATGCACTGAATACTGCAGCTGCAGCAGAGACGTCCACCGGAAAAGGTTTGAGATATCGGGACATGCGATCTCCGAGTCGTTTTTGTGATACAGGGAAACCTACCTGCGCATAATATTATTGTAAAATACGCGCAAAATGTCGCCGCCCGGTCAGCGTGGTCACGTAATTAGTACGCGCGCGGGGACGGCGGGAGAGACGGTGCCAAACGTCGCGCGGCCGACAAGGTTTAGGTCACGGCCCGCGTGCAGGAGGGGCGGACGGATTCGCCGCCGCCGTGCGATATAAATATAAAAACGCATCCGCGACCGTGACACTGGACCACGTCGAATCGAATCGGTCGGTGTGCACATCACACACATACACGAGTCGTCCGGGCCGCAAAACGTTTCGCCAAACACTCGACGCGCACCAGACAGACCGACCGACAGACAGACGGACGGACAGACGGACAATAGCTCGTCCCGTAAGCGCACAACACTTGCACCGCACAGCAGTACAAAATGATTGCCGGCCACCGAATGTGCCTGTTGACGCTGGTCGTCCTCCTGGCGGCCACGCAGACCCTGCAGGCAGCCACCCCGAAGCCCGACAGGGGACAGGTCCGGTTCACCGACAACCAACACATCCCTGTCCGGCCGAAAGCAGCCGTCGCCGAACCGGCCAAGACGAAGTCTTCGTCACCGACCAAGTCTAAAAAGCCGTCGGTACCCGCGCCAGCGGACGCCAAGAAAAAGACGCCCGTCAAGCCTTCCGTCGCCGCCGCGGCCGCAGCTGTCAAGAGTGAGTATACATTGTGTTATTATATTTAAATTATAATTATGGGATTAATATGTGAATAGTTATTGCTATTATTATTTTTGCAACCGTACATTCTGAAATAAGACAAGAAAACGTGTTACAACTTTGTACCTAACTGTCAGTAACAAAGCTATTGGTTTTGCTGTTTGTCATTTGTATGACTAAAAAATAAACTCGTATTATTAAAAAAAGGGTAGTTAAGCAATTGATGAAAATTGGGATACGACAATGCCCGAGCCCCCAAGTCTAAACGAGTAATCTTTTTGTTTGCAATTCATACTTTTTTCTTATTTATACAAAGGGTTACATTATGTTTCTTTTTTCTGTTAGGGATTATTACTTATCTTCAAATTGTTTTGCTGAAATCAACAGAATTATCCTGGCACACGTTTTACGTAGGCACGTTTCAAAAATACCCAAGCAGCGATTTACGTAGCATATGACTGCGACACTTTTTAGGGGACGCAATTTACCAACTCAGACTATATTTCTTACGAATCTAAATCGACCAATGTAGTATCATACGGCTAAAAAAGAATTGTTATCCCTGTTTGAAATGCTTGTTTCCGCTTTGCAGCGAAACGCAATCGATATGTATGCTATCTAAGACTGTTATACAATATCATAATTAATAATATACATTTTCACCCTTTTTTAAAAATAATATTAGCAAAGTGTAGCTAATAAACTTAAGTTCTGCAGCAATCAACATTTGTTGAAACATTTGCTTCCTAATTTTCTCATATAAATTTCAAAACTGCGCCCAAATAGAGACGATAATAATTTGAACCGTGAGTGTATAATATTATGATCTGTATTTAACGAAAAACGGCGTATTGGTATCTGATTTTTGATTTTCTGATACAGACAATATACAAGTTAATTAAATCATACATTTAAATGTACTATATTAGAAAAATAGTAGTTAGCATAAATTTATTATAAATAACCTCCTAAACAAAGAAATATATTTTACTCACTATCAAACAAAAACTGTTACAATTGTAACAAACTATTAACTGACTATACAGTCTAAAAAACGTATATATATACGTTTTTTATATATATATCCACAACCAAATTAAACCGATTTGATGGAAATATCTACTAATTTATTTTACACATAAGTTCATAATAATATTATAATCAAAACCCACAATATAAACATAATTACATTTAGCTGCTTATGAAAAATAAAAAATTCAAAATAAACATTGGGTATAAAATATATAATAATTAAACGGTACATATGTTGTCTATCTCATATAAACATAAAATACATAAGCTGAATACTAATAAAACTGAAGTTAAAAAAATACATTTTCAATTTCAACGAATTTCAAATTATAAGCTTTATATTAAGTATCTAAACGAAATTGGTTGATCATCAATACGTACCGATTCTATCATTTAATTTTCAACTTTTTTATGCGGAAGTATATTCATAAAGCTTATAATTTAAATGAGATCTTTTCATTAGTTTTACAATAATAGGATTTGATTGAATTATTTTTTTATGTACACATTTTCTGACAAAAGGAGCAGAACACTCCTTTTCTTTAGAACAAACATGTTACCATCTATTGATTAGTTGACATCACCTAAAATTGTATTTAAGCATAAAGTAAATACGAATATAAAATAATTTATACACTTTTCAGTGGTTTTCTTAAAAATATCGAAATATAACATACTTCACAACCCCGTGTAATCTTTAAGAGTAGTGTTGTTTTTATTAGAAGGGATAAAAAAATTGACAAACTAACGTTTTTGTGAAAGCAGTAAACAGTATAGCTAGTCGTGAAGTTTAGGTTCAAACATTGTATGTATGAAAAATATATTGTCAATTATTATGAAATTGTATAGCTGTTACCGTTCAGTTTAATTGAAATATATCGTTAGCGGTATCGCCTGCAGTTATAATGCATTTCTGCATTATAAACAAATAAAAATATGTTTTTTTAAAACAGGATTTCAAATTTACATATCAACTTCTTTTTACAACAATATTTTTTATCGATCGGTGAACGTGTACAATTAAATCTCCAAATTTCGTAAATAAGATATAATAACTATAATATGATAATTATTTCAAAAACTACGGAATGTTTGTTTAGCTTTTCAACAATTTTATTGTTCGATTTTAGCACCCGTGAAATTATTTTCTTTTGCTCATTATAATATTTTGGAAGTATGACAGATAGCTCATCGTTTGCATATGCATATATATGCATATTTGTATTAATGCAAAAAAAGTTTTAATATAATTACGATCGAACAAGGTCATTCACTGACCGGACAACCAGTTTTGTAATAGTCGTAAAAAAAATCCTAAATAACGGGTCGTTATGAAATCGCCTCATGCTGTCATCGGCACACATCCATAATCTAATAATAATATCCTCAGTACTCCATTCCAAAAAAAATACTCGACTTTGAAGTGTTAACGACCGTACCTATAAACATAAAAAAATATATATTTATACATAGATGCAATTTTTAATTGGTCGTATTTACCTACCTCCGGTCGGCCATCGTCTCGGATGACTAATCCATAAACGTTTAGTAATTCATCGAGACGTCTCGTTACTTACATCTTCGACGAAGGAAATATTCATTCGACAGCAAAAAAAAAAAATCGCTTTTATTAAAAAAAAAAACTTGTATCTCAGAGAATAATAATAAAAGAAGAAAAAAAATGATACATAAAGATAATAATAATAGGTAGCGCGATTCGACGTAAACAAACGGTCAGCATCCGGCCAGTAGCAGTTGGCAATAATAATTCAAAACGGCGCAATACAGGTTTCCCAGCACAGTTTTTCCAGCGCGCGTATGTCATCACCGTACGGCCTTATACAGCTATATATCACGCTCCGTATATATATACGCGTAATACGTGCAGTAAACGCTATTCGTTTGGAGACACGTTATTAATTTTTGCACTTGATTCGCATAGTAGACATATAAATGTATTATTATTATAACAACGAGACGAATATAAAAGAATAATAAGACGTTTACGGTGGCATGGAAAAATAAATATAATAAAAATAATAATAATAATTCAAAATATAAAAATACTTTTAATATTATTTTTATTATTTACTTCGGTTCCCATCGTATGTTTGCTGCACGCCGCACACATCCAGATCATTGGTCATGCAGTTGTCTGGCGGCCGCGCGATGATGTTTCACACATTACGTACGACACTCACACAAACGAGACGAGAATGTGTTATAATATTATTGTTGTGTTTGTTGTGTGTGTGCGTGTGTGAACCGTCTATGTGTGCGTGTGCGTGATTGATGGTGAGAAGCCTTGCCGATACATGCGAGTGCCAAAACCGTAGCGTTAAAGTCTCTGCCAACCGTGTATTATACATTGCCTACAACCTGCTGCAGTACTCGCCGATCTACAAGCTTACATTATGAACACGCATTTTCGATGTTTATCTCGAAACCATTCGGATCACGTTTGAATTATCAAATTGTTTTTTTCTTTTATCTGTTTTTCGATAGTTACCTATACATATATTTGAAATACACAAAAACAAAAAATAAAAAACGAAAATCGTTATAATATAATATATTTATTCGAAATAATAATATTGATATACTATATTATAATAACATTATATTACATTATGGTGGAATACCACTTGTCATATTCCCACGGGAAACGTGCAGATGGGCCTGACGGTCTGCACTGCAACAGTGAATTACACCAGTATATAATATACATATAAAGGTGTCTTCCTATACATAAATATGCAATATATATATATACCTAGGTATACGCATATAATATATAGGCGGTATGCCGCGAACCCGTAGACGGTGCTTACGTGTCTGTCAGACTTAACTCGTTTCTCACTGCAGTTTATACGCATATTATAATAATTATTAATATGCATGGACCTGAGGGTCTTACTGGTTTTCGGGATGATAATATGATGGCTCGCGCGCTCATAATACGGTTACGGCCGGTCGATTACACAACTCGAGGGGAAGGACCCCTCCGACCTCCACAGACGACATACAACATCATCATCATCGCTGAGATTGCATACACCTGTTTTTTTCCATCTTCTCTTCTCGTTTTAATATTATCGCAATATTCTCGGTATTTTTATTATTACTATAATTTTTTGTTTGGGGGCCAAACACGTGTTTGTGTATAGGTATAAACCTATACGCACCGGCGGCGTGGCACTAACGGCGGATTTCCGTCGACTTCCGATCGCACGGTTTGTCGGTGGTTATTGATTTGTCAGGCACCAATACGCACGAAACCGAAATGTGAGGTCCCGTGGATATCGTTCACGTTATGTACAAGACAATGCGAGTCGTACGCAACGACAGGTAGAAATTGTATTTTAATATCTTCGTACTTTGTTGTTAAACGATTGGTTTCCGTTATTTTAACAATGATTTTTTTTTAAATATTTTTCACACGACCGTTGTTAATTATATACACTTTATCATATTTTTGAGCTTAAAAAATATTCTTATCCATATGCATTGTTATCAGTTCAATCTTGATCTACTACTCTGTCCGTTTCAAGACAACGACCCAAATGATATGCGTTAAACAGCACTCCGTAGTCGTCATAGGTATTAGGTAACACTCTATAACACATAACTATAATAAAGTAGACTTATACATAACTACATAACTTTATGTGTTGTCTTATACTCAAATTGGTCAATAAAAAACATAAGTACATATTATATAATATGTAATATGAATATGTATACATAGTAATTTTCGTACTCTGGCACTTAAAAAACAACGAGTGTTTTCCGATTGGTACCCATGTATATCTTACACATTATATTCACCGTTATCAAAATATTATACATATATAGGTATAATAAAGGTACTACACATAATGTAGACACTAATTTATCTGACCAATGAGCTCTGAAAACAGATTCATTATTAATTCTGAAAATTCGATTTTGAATGTCTATAGTCTATACCTATATAATATAATTTGATAACATATATATTTTTCTCTGATGTTAAAATACACGGGTTACACAAAAATCTAATGTTTGACACGGTGCAGTGTATCTGAATCGGTAGTAATTAATTTTTATATGAAATCCATGTAAAGTCGTTCGCGTACTATACGAATTTACATAATCCTATGTTTGACCTATGCCGGGTGATATTATGTACGCGTAAAATGGAATTATGTGTAAAATCAAACGGAATTCTACGAATTAAGCGCAACACTGTATAATACAGTTGTATATTTGAAATATCAAATTTAGTAGACCTATTATAATAGCAACAGTACCTTTATAATAATATGACAACTAAATATTTGTTGTTTTTTTTTTTGAGTTGGTGATTAACGTGTTTGCAAATCGTTAAACTAGTGCGTGGGTACCATAAACAGCCTAAATCGTTGAGCTAATGGGCTTATGGTTTTAGAAAAAAAAAAAATAATCCGTCGTATTATTATAATTACATCCCACGCACATTTTTCTCTATGTAGTTTTATTTTGAAGTTTATAAACAAAAAAACCGTGGTTTTTTATTACACTCGAAATGTTGAGTAAAAACATAAAAAAAACTATAATATTATGGAGGCTTTTATTTTTCTTGCCCGTGACATCCGTCTCTGTTCCTATTCGCTGTTTTTACTTTGGATTGTATAATATAATATTTATAACATTTGAAATTCCCCAAGTGATTATAATTACTTGGAATATGAATATCCTCCTGATGGTGGTTCTTGCCATTTGAACACCTCTCCGACGTTTCGCGCACTATATAGTAGAAATAAATAATCCAACGAAAAGATTTATCGATCTACTTAATATATCGTATTAATTATTACGGAAATCCGAGGTGTAAAAGCATATGATAATATGCTCGCGTGGTAGACAGCAGCTGAGTCACGTCACGTTCTCATTATGCATTTTCGCAAACTCCAAAACATATAATATACATTAATACATTATCATGCATTTTTCGAGACATCGTTGCTGCGGGCCCCCTTTTATATATTATACTGCAGGAAATCCATCGACGCACTGTGTACGCTACGAAGATGTAAAATCTCGAAATGGACTTTCCGTCTCAAACCACTCTGCCCACATAATAATAATAATAAAGTGGCACTATATAATATATATCTATATATACCGGTGCTGCAGATTGACTAGAAACCGATGTCGCGAAACTGCTGCAGTATCGGACACTTCGACGACGATACACGACAGTTCGACCGCGGAGGCGTAACTCTCTTTTACATATGTTATGTATACTTGTATCTCTTTTTTATACGTCTTAAATTAATATTATTTGCATCAGCGCTGTGTAGCACAAGTCGACCGCGATGGTCCGTTTTTTATTTATGGCGTCCGGCCCAGAATGCTGATCCTATATCCCGCGTCGCCGCTGTACAATTTAATATGCCGGGTGCATATTTAATCGTATCGAACTTTCCAAAACCATATTAATATTGTGAGCGACCGAGCACTCTAATAATATAATATAATATAAGCGCGTAGTCGACCGCGTTCTATATAAGTAATACGTCATATTGCAGTCGTCTGAGCGTCTCTATATCGTCGTATGTAGGTACACATTTGATAATTTATTTATACAACTGGTTCCGTATCGGCTATAAAATGACGTTATGTAGGCCGTTTTCTACGAGCGTGCGCGTATACGCCATACAAATTAGTCACTTTTATAGTTATATATAACCAGCCCCTGTATATAAAAGGACACACAATGTATGAACCCAATATGCTATATTCAATAATACGAATGAACAACACGATGAATGCACTTGCTAATCATATAGGCGTGGACACGGGGTCAATGGTGGCAGGAAAGGTTTTTGTCTCTTCTACAAACTCAGAACCTAGAATTTTTTGCAAATAAATAGAGTTACGAATGACCGTTCTACAAAAAGTTCGTCACTCTTCTAGTTCATGCGAAGAAAGATCTTGTTTAGAACTTGGTTTATTGAAAACGTTGTTACTTGTAGACTATATAGCTGTTCCGCCAAGATCCAATTAGTAGACTGCTGAAAACCTTTATTGAAACATTTAAAATTAATATTGTTTAGTTTAATTTTATTAAATAACTTTATGTGCATAATAGTTTAATAATTCACTAATTCGTGTACCTTACGTGTAGTGTTTTGGGAAAAAATGAGTTAAATGTAAAAATAAATTGATCATTATAAAGTATAAACACAATCATTAGGTCTACTGCAGCCCTGCAGGCCTATATATTAGGTATTAGGTATATTATATGCAATTTAAGAACTCGCTTTGTATTTACTAATTAATATGTAGTACCCCCATGCAATTATGTAAAAAATATATCTCATAAAGGGGTTTTAACTTTTTCTGTATTAAAATAGGACGTCCTGTCAAGAATGTGTACTGTGTACTGTGTACGCCTATATATACACCTAATATTATGTATACATTTTATTATATATATATTGTATATTATACACTTAAATACATCGCCTATCGGTGCAGCAAAAACGGTTTTCCGAGACGTCTCGATTAATTTCACGGATTTTCGTTTGGTCATCGCGTAACTATGTAGCTGTACCTCGGCCACCTATATGTATATGCTGCACGATGTATATGTACATACATCAGCCATGTTGTATATACGGGTATTATACAACAATAATAATAATTTCACACGCTAAACAATTATACGGACACACGCGGATGGTATAATAAATAATAATAAATAATAATACGATAACGGACTGTCCGTCCGGGAGGCGGTGATGCTGCGTAAAATTTAAAAAAAACAAACAAACAATAATATTACAACGGACCGCCACTGTTGCTCGTTTGCGAGGAAATTCGCGACCAGCGCCAGACACTGGTGTTTCGGAATAAATTCTCAGACCGACTACCTTTATAGGTTCAATACACATTTATGGTTTCGTCCTGACCGCCGCCGGTCGCTTTATATTTATTATTATTATTACTATTATTATATTGTACGACGTGAGGTAGAAACCGTGTACACATAATAATAATAATAATAATAATAATAATATAATCGTATACCCGTCTTCGTCGTCAATTACATTATCATTGTTTCGTTGTTGTTGTTGCTTCTGCTGGTGCTGTTGGGCTCTTCGGGCGGCGGATGAGACTCGCATACTAGTGCACACTTCCCTGCACGTCTAGCTGCAAGAGTTCCTCCGAGTCGATTGTATTTTCTCCCCCGGTGACCTGCAAATTTTTCAAATGCGGAAATGCGATCAAACGAATCCGCCGATAACAATTATATTACGCCCACACAATACGATCTACTACACGACTTTAAAATTTTTATTATTTAGAAAAAGCGTGTTTTTATTGAATTAATTAATTTGAGTACAACGATCATATTATGAACTCGTATGTGATAAATCTCGCGGGCAGAATCACTTTTACGTAAAATGCGGCTAAGTTATATTTACTTATTTTACAAGTCGTACATCGAACTCGTGGATAAAAACATCTGAAGTAAATAGGTATACGGTTTTTAGGAGGACCTGAGCATTATTCAAATTGTCGAGACCGGATCAGAACTTATTAAGTTGCTGTATAGGGTTATTATTCGCCTTTAGAAATCGTGAAACAAATAAAATGAAATATTAAACGAGTCCCAATATTATCTGACCTAATCCCTGCAGCGTGGCTCATACCCCGTGCATAGTCGTCGTTATATTATGTACAAACTGCTGGTGACGTGACGAACTCGAATTTTTCATAGGCTATTTTTATAGTGCCATATTTCACCCACCCAACTATCCAAAACCCGATAAAAGCGTTTTCCGTCATATTTCTAACCACCTTTCATAGTAATTACCAAAATACTATGTAGTATACTAAATTATTATTACCCATTTGCCATTAACCTGCACCCATCCATCAAAAAAAAAACTCTGAGGCAGCCGATTCCACCCTCTCCACATCACTTTTGAAATGTTGACATTATTATATCACTCGATTGCCGCCGCTAAACCTCCTTTGAAATCGGGTGCGGAATTGAATGTGCGCGAAGACATTCTTTACTTATAGGTACGGATAGGACCTGGTAATGTATATACGCATACCACCCCTGCCCCTCCCTTCCATTTTGCTTCGACCACCCTCGGCCATGTCTGCCATCGTCGGCTTCTTTTGCTGTCGACGATTTATTCGCATTATTATTACGCCGCTCGTTCAAATCGCATTGGTTTTTCATTATATTTTTTACGCGCCACTCGTAAATCGTCGTCCGTCTTCGGTATTCCAACGCCGTATCGAATGTTTATGCGTCCCCGTTCGGTCACATTATATATTACCTTTATTATTTGCGTCTACTGTAAGTTGTATAGGTAGGTATTCCGTCTAAAACGGATAATATAAAATCGAATCGCTGCAGCCGACCATTATTATTCCCGATGTGTAGGTATATGTATAAACAGATGGGTTCTGCGGCACAAAGACTTTTTGTTTCGTTCTAAATGACGGTCGAAGGTCGCAATTTTTTTCCGATTCCTTAGCTAGTAACTACCAACTACTGGTAAGTACCTACTCGTCGCTGAGACGGTTCAACGATTCGAACATGTATACTTCACTTCGGGCTGCGGCGTACCTATATACATGCAGTTGTGGTCGTTAGAGCCTGGACCCAATTGGATGTATAAAAAATATATAAGTACTATACTATAATATAATAATAATATCCACCTTGGCCGGGATGTTAAATTATTGTGAAAATGTGTAATGCACATACATGACGCCTAGCTGATGACTGTATTTTATAATATTTATGTATTATTATTGCCATAGGAGGCACTCGGTCATCATCGACTTGACGTTTGTCGCCTCACCCGAAAATTAATATCATCGTTACGTTTTATCGCCGAAAGCGCGCATTGCGACATTTTACGCGACTATTAAGCGCGGAGTCACAAAATTCGCGTTTCCGTTCGCGTTCACCTCGACGATGTTACGACCTCTGTACATCATAATAAGCGCTGTGCACGTTTATGAAGTTCGTCGAATTTCATCACGTCGCAGTTGTTTATATTTCGACTGTATTGACTATATTATTGAGAGCGTGGGGCTAAATCGATGTCACCGACAGAATTATTTTATTAAATTGGACGCTTACCACGAGTTAGCAATAATTACCGAATTTGTTCCGATGAACTCTTGTTTTAATAATACGACTATTTTAAAATTAATATTTTCAAAAATGTATTAGACTCACAACTAGTTTGTCCTTCTCAGTTTTTACTCAGACTTGGTAGTGTTTATCTGTTTATAGAATAACCTTTATAATGTAATTATAATATATAACTGTGGAGCTCGAACTTAATGCTCATAAAAAGAAAACACATGCGTGCATTTAAGTGCTTAAAAAAATACAAGTATGCTAATCTTATTTAAGTATAAATCTTTTATAAAACTACTTATACCTTATAAGTTATAACTGTTAAGCCTAGAGATAATAGTCTTAGAAAAGTTATACTTTATTGTTACTATACTCTTAAAATAACATGCCTAAATAATAATACAAATACCTGCCGATATTTTTAAATTGTTATAGCATAATTTCTAAAATAACTTTATTTAAATAAATAGCATTAAAAAGTTTGATTGAATACAATTTTTATTATCGTGGTACACATATTATTGTATATGGTTACGATTGTTTGGTGATTGAAAACATAACATAATACAAAGCGTATGGTATAGAAATCTTGTATTTTATGCATACAGTGAAAAGTAATGGTTATATCGGTTTAAATTTCTGAATTTTTGAATTGTTTCATAATTAATCAATAATCATCAAATATGCTCTATAAAACTGTAATATTAATAAATATACCCTTAAGACCGACAAATAAATATTATACAAAAATATGCACTTTAAACTTTTAATAATTTTTGCGTAGTTTCTACCTTACTTGGCTATATATAAATCTAATAGCCGTGAAATGCAACAACTACCCAGCCCTAAGTTTAATAGTACATTATGTAGTAATGGTTGACACGTTTGTGTCTTGTCTACAAAGTCAATCTATAGCACTCATCGGGCTAACCGATTGCGTATTTCCCGTTAAATTATATTGTCGATCGTGTGCGAAATAATATGTTTTCCCGGGAACGCGAAACGGTTGGCAAACGCGTCCGCGCCGGCATTCCTGCTCATCCGTCCGCGGGGAACGATTATCGGTTACCCACTGGCTACCACTACTATAAATTGTGCACACGACACGCGGCCGAGCGGAATGACAATAATTGTAATTATAAAAAACGAGCCCGTACGACCGTCGAACACAATCGAACGTTGTATCAACAACGTAATAACTAATAATAACAATAATAGCCGACGACAATCTCCTAACGATCTGGACGGCGACCTGTAGGATTATATTATTATTATTATTATTATTATTATTATTATTATTATGGTGTGCGACGCTACCCGTTCATTCCGGATTCCGTTTCTGCGCTCTTGTAGAACATTGAGCCGGGTCGTGTTCGCACGGGCGGCGGCGGCGGCGGCGGCGGCAATAATGAGCAAGATAGAAATCTTGTCTCGTCCCCGCGCAAAGCGATTGTATCGGTTCCAAAGGGGCCACCGGGTTAACCGCGTGTGCTGCAAATCTAATCGACCGCCATAATAATATTCTATTATTTATATTATATTATTATATTGTTGTATTTGCGAACCGATGGCGTTTAACGAGGTTACGAGTCTTCAACGCGCGCCCACGGCAAGGCATATTTTATATTATTATTATTTATTATTTTTTTTTTTTACTGAAAACGAACTGTAATCCAAAGCACAGTAGGTAAAATAGTTTGATGCAATGATAATATTATACACGATACGACGTGTTAATTATTAAAGGATTACATATGAAATAGTGAGGTGAGTTAATAGAACAAATAAAAGTCAAAGTATAGGTATATGTAACAAGTCTGAAGTTGCAAAGATACATAATAGGTATTATATTATTATTATACTAGATGAATACTGAATATTATAAAAATGTTGTGTACAGTCGTTGACACGCTGCAAAAAGGGGTTTAAAAATAAAAAATTATCAACGATCTATAGAAACAGATTTCAAAATGTAGTGTGCTCCCAGAATGAAATCTCCTAACTTTTAATTTTAAAAAAAATTATATTATATACTACATATTGTGTACTATCAACAGATAATTTAAAGGTTAAATTTAAGGGGTTTGCTTGTAAATTAGACGCAAGATGAAAAATTATACAAACCATAAGACTTCTCTGCTTTACATATTATTAGTGAATAATATTAGTGAAATATTATATGCAATTTATAGATTATTTATACTTGGTGTTAAATCGACGAATCCGACGAGGGTTAAACTTTTCTGATTTACTTAAATTAATGTGCTTAATAAATACTTTTTTCCTAATTTGCGTTGATATTTTGAAACAAAAGAGGAATTAACTCGATATACAACAAATTATGCCTCTTAAATCTTAATTGCTTCGGAATAAGTTCACCGCGGTCACGGTTTAGGTAAACAGGTAGGTAATCTAAGATTCAACTGGTACCTATGCGTAGTCCGACAATCGAGTCCCGTCATCGGACCACTGCAGCGATTGATTTACCGCACGCGCCTCTCATACCTATTATATAGTAATGTAATAAGAACGCGCGGAAATCAATTCGTATCCATCTTATACCCACATGCCTATTATAGTAGGTTCGACGTGTCCGAGACAGACAATACTTTTTATATGCGTACAGGTATTATACCCATACTACCTGTATGATATTATACGCGTCGGATCTATCGATCAGTGTTATTCTATTGTATTACACGCATATACCTCTACCTACCAACCTACCGTATACGCTTAAGCCTTAAGACGACAAACGAGCAAGTGAATCATGTTTTACCAATCCTACGTGTAGAAAATCACCGTCACGTGTCGCGCGTGGGCTTATTCGCACACTGTCATATAACACACTTTCTACTGTCGCTCGATCGATCAGACATACATACAACACACACACACACACACACACACACACACACACACACACACACACACATAATACAAGACGCGTATCGGCGCGCCACTGCGCCTATACCATATAGTAATCTATATGTATATATATATACCTCAATATAACGATAGTCGACGAGACGGCGGCGTTCGGTAACGGTAAAACTAATCCGATTTTTTTTTTTCATCGTTTAGAAAGAAAAATGACGCGATCTAAATTCGTACCCATATTATTACTATGACGTCGAGTATATAATATTATACATTCCGGACACGTAGGCATAGGTATCATATTATATACGACCTACACGGTCGCAGCTATGTGTAGTAGGTATGTACACGAATATAGTTATTGAATTATACATTATAATATTATACTACTATAATATAATACGATCTCTGTTCCGAACGGACGCGGCAGACTGCGGGCCGAACCCGAGAATTAAAATTATAGACGTAGATAATAGTAAAATCCGAAATTACTTGACGGACCTCCGGTACGGCGGCGTAAAACGAATTCGAGTTTTGGGCGTTTTGGCGGTATATTACATTGTACACACGCGTGTAGGTTTTATGAAAAATCTGTTAACGATTCTCCGAGGCGGTCTCTGTCTCTCCCTCTTTCTAATGAGTCCCTCTCGCTCTCTCTGTCTCTCTCTAGAATGAGTCTCTCTGACTATCTCTCTCGCGCTACACACATGGTTCCTTCCAGTTCGATTAGTGAAAATACGTATTTCTTTTCGTAAAATACGAACATAAAATCGTAATTTATATTATACGAGTAGACAAAGTGCCTAGCTATACATAATGCCCATCGTACGCCATAATATATTATATTATATTATAGGAGCCACCTACCTACCTGTATAATAATAATGATAATAATATTATATTATTTTTCTATTATAATATTATCGTCGTTTGCGCGTCTCCCGCGTCAGCGTCCCGGCGACGCGGGCGGCGGCGTCTAACATATATTTTATGCTAAACAGCGCGTCTGCGTGTGTTTCGAATATTTTCGATGATAGTATAGGTACCTACCTATATAATAATAATATAATATAATACGCGCACGGGTGTGCCGTCGGCCGATAAGATCGCGGTAAAGCCGGGCTCACGGAATTTCGTTTTGTTTTTTAAATGCAAATCTGACGCGTCCGCTGCAGCGGGAAATTCGCCGCTGGTGGTGCGCATTATTCGTCTCGATCTACATACACCCACCGTCGCCGCGTGCGCCTATTAAACGCATGTGCAGCCCGGTTTATCGTATTATAATAATATTATAATATCGAAATGACATACGTCTATATTATTATTATTATGTATCAGTGGTTTTGTTCTGTGTCACACTCGGCGTGCGTTTACGATTAGAATCGAAAGAAAGGATTTAGATTCCCACCACTGCAGCTGATGCACAGAGTATAAGTTGATAGAATTGAGTTGCATTCCACGTCATTGTTTACGACAGTGACATGAGCTCGGGTGACCAAGTAGAAAAAATGCTCGCAACCAGTGTTGGGTAGTTCTTTTTTTTTGTTAAATAAATTACATCACGAATACACTATATCTTTCAAAATTGTTATACAATCATTCTTAAGTTACTACTTTTTTGTTTTTGGTAAAGGTACAATACTATTATTTTTTTCAAAAATATCACTGTATTTTAATTATTATGTTGTCAGTATCAGCATTAACCAACTAATGACAATCAAAAATATAAAATTATATAAAATGTTTGTTTAAGAACAATAATAATGTTGTCTATCAAACACATTTTATTCTTTATCCGTGCAATGCATTGTTACTGTCAGATAATAGTAATCATGTGATATAATTACAATATATAATATGTACCTACATGCTATCAGCTGGTTTTTGGAGTATATATATTTTTTTTTAATGAAGGAATGAAGGAATTTTACTTCAAATAAGTAACTTAAATTACTTATAAATCACGTTTTCAAAGTCATTTTGTTTCAGTAACTTGTAGCTTAAGTTAAGTTATTCTCACTAGTGACACATGCGCTGTCAGACCATATATGTATAGTATATTAGTATGGGTACCTATAATGTAGTATGATGTGTGTCGTATTCATGATAAATCAGTCCCGTAGGCCGTTAAACGCATTATCGTGATTGCAGTTACATTACGATATGCTAATGATTTTGAAATAAATTACACGCCGAAACGAGATTCACGTTATATACATATACAATCAATTTTGGATGGTCCGATAATAAATAATATAAGCAACAAGCTCCGACGGAGATTTAAAAAACAATATAAACATATACTGCGGTATACATGTGATATAATACGTAGGTTTCTTCTGTGGATCTGCCTATATATGTCTTGTTTTTTACCGTTGTAATTACTACACAATATGGTTTGCCCAGTAGCCTTTATTTATTACAACTACCACATTATTATTATTATTATTATTATTATTATTATTATTATTATTACTGTTAATATAATATTGTTGTTACCGCTAGTACCTATACGACTCGGCCAGTATAAATACGGCCGGCTTTTCAATAATAATCAATAATGAAAATATTTATTCGTGTTACAAAAGACGCGTTTGTAGAATATTCGGTTTGTCTAAATGTATTATGTCAATATAATATTATAAAAAAATTAATTTTGACCTCCGGCTCAGTTTGCCGTTATTGTTGTACTGCATGGATACCGGTTTGAACATATTTTCAAATGGATTTTCACTTCACTATCAAACACTAAAACGACCGTTCCACGATCATTATTTGCGATTTCCTACATTACTATACTGATTTTACTCGTCGTGTTATAGTAATTTATTATTATACGTAAAACTCTTACGTGGTCTACTACTACTTTTTGTTATTTATTAGACTTGAATTACTTTTAAAGCTTTTTAGTTTTTATCACGAGGTATGAATATATTTGTATAAAATGTACATTAAATATGTATAGTTTTTATCGCGTTCACCGTAAATAATTACAAAGAGTTAATTTTGGAAAATATAATTCTCACTCATAATATCGAAGTTTTATAATTTTAACAAGCTGTCTGTTTTTCTTGTGTAGCTTGCCAATATTATTTTCTACACTCGTTTGTACACAGGAGATAAAACGGTATATTTGCATTCAAGCCATTAAGGACAACTGAATAGGCAACTTAAATAACATATTTATGTTGTCGTGCAGAAAAACTGGTATATAAGACGTATAAATAATCATTATTATAGACGCTTCACATCCGATAAATAAATCCCAACACGAATGCGCTAAGAGTTATGGTAATTAAAAATGATTATAAATTCGCAATAACTCCTCTGATTTATTTAGGTACACAATAACCTATACACATTTTAATTTTCAACTATAAATTCACGTTTCATATCTTTTTATTATACCTACTCACGCAAATAAACAATAATTGATATGAAACGTATGTAAATGATTTGATGTGTAATTCAATTTCATCTTAAATAACAAACGTCATTGCGTTTTTTTACATACTGAATTGGATACCATAGGTAATATTCAAATTAAATGCAATTCAACAATGCAGTTTTTATGTAATAATAATAAATTGAACGTCTAATAATAATTGATAATAGTAAATAATATGCACTTCTCAATGTATTTTTAACGAGACCTCGTCAGTCCAACGAACTGAACAGTTAAAGTTCGCGGACAAAGTACCTCTAGTGAATGTCTATAGTAAACGAGTCGTCACACTCGATTATTTACACACTCCGGCGTGTACCTACTCTGCCATATTAGGTACATCCGTGGTTTACTCAAGTATGTACGGCCCGAGAACCACAATGTCCAAAGGTACCACTTATTGTGTTAACTGACGAATTTGTTTCGAGATTCTGGTATACGAGTAAGTGAGCACCCTGCGCGTATATGGCAAATCCGCGCAAACTCCGCGAGACCACATGAGGCGGGCGAGATTTAATATCGTAGCGGTTGAGTCAAAACAACCGATCGTCTCCGTGGTGTAATATATAATAAATTTCTGTATGGTATATTGGTATGCATGGTATATTATACACATAGTTCCTTTTTATATGAAAACCAGTTCCTACTACGTTATACGGTGATTTGGTTTTTTCGGCTATTACTTTTATTTATTCATATACATTTTTAGCTTGCATTACAACCATTTGAATTTATATCCAAGATGATGATAAAAAATATAATAAATAAATAAAAAACATAAAGAATTATCGAAAACCACTTACGTGTGAGATTTCAAGTGGTCAAGGTTCAACGTCCCTAGGCCGTTATAAGAATGTGGCAAAATGTCAACAGGATTTTCACAAATACGCATGTATATAATTTATATTATATACCTGTTCGAAAACAACACTAGGACCAAAGAAAAAATACAAGATACCCAATAACAATAATCGAATGATCGCGATAAAATAATAATAATAATAATAAATGCGTAGGAACGGAAACCGTTAGCAAACAATCATGATCATCGATATTTTCTCTACACATGTACACAACTGTTGAACTGTTTAATCCATCAAACTTCCTAAAATCTTTGTCTAGTTTGGAAATATAATAATCATTCAAATACGTATATTACAGTTTTAATTAAAAAAAACTATCTATTGGGATTCGGGATATTATTATTATTATTATTACAAGTACCTATTAAGATTTTGGTAAACGAAAACGTTTATTTTTGATTAAATCTTGATTAAAAATGTAGTGTTTTTGCAGCTTCGTAAATTTAAATGATTAGTAGCGTCTCCAAATGTATGTGACAACGTGTTACTTAGGATCGGAAACTGATTTATTACGGTCAATCCGCATTCAGTGTTTTCCCAAACAAGTTTCTTAACCGAAAAACAACTTGCTCGGGACTGCAAAAACATGTATAGGTACTATATTATATTAGTCTGATGTCATTTTTGTAAGATTTGTTATTTAAAGTACAGTGGAATTAAAATATAAATTATAGTGAGGTTATTTTGCCGAATGAAAACCTGTTCCTAACGTATGGTCTAGCGTTTGTTATAGACCGGTTGTAATGAACGGCAAATTGGCGTAAACAAAAATAGGCTTAATGTCTAATATACATAATACCTATATATTTGTGAATACAGTTATATCCATTTAGTTTCTTAATTTAAATGAGATAACTTGTTTAATGTTTATATATTTTTTGGTACAGATTAATATTTTTATTTCGGAATAATTTATGATATAATATTATTCAATATACACATATATTTATTTCTTAAACCTTTTTTATTTTTCAGAATCTTCGAAACCAGTTCAAGACAAACAGAGAAGTGAGTTTGATGAATATATGCGTCAACAAATTCAACAATGGCAAATTGCAGTTGTAAATGGTCAACAAGTATCACCACCTGCAGGATCACAACCTTCCGGACAACCACCATCTAGTGTATGGATCCAGGTCCCAGCTAACGGATATTACCCTCCACCGTCATACCCATACCCGTCATACCCTCCTCAGCAATACCCACAACCATCTTACCCGCCTCCTTCTTACCCACAACCATCTTATCCGCCACCATCATATCCACCCCCGTCTTATCCACCACCATCTTATCCACCACCATCATATCCACCACCTGCATACCCTCAACCATCACCATATCCCCAACCGTCTCCGTATCCTCAACCTTCACCATACCCACAACAACCATTGTATCCACCACAACCTGCCCCGAGTCCAGTTTCTGAGGAGCAAGAATTATCTACTTCTGCACCATCAGAGGGAAACCCATCACAACCGGAAACACCTGGAGAAGCAACTTCTCAACCAGAATACCCATCTTCACCAGCACCAGAATATCCATCCCCACCAGCACCAGAATATCCATCTCCGCCAGCACCAGAATACCCATCATCTACGTTAGCTCCAGAATACCCACCATCTACTTCAGCACCAGAATACCCACCATCTACACCAGCACCAGAGTACCCACCGTCTACGCCAGCACCAGAGCCGGGAACTCCACCACCAGGAGTTTCTGAACCTGAAATTCCAGAAATCACTCAAGCTCCGGAGTATATTACTTCCAAACCAGAAGCCTCTACAGATCTACCAGAAGTGATCCCGACATATCCTGAAACACAACAACCCGAGCAGCCAGGAGTACCTTTATATCCTGGTCAACCAGGAGAAGTACCAACCACCGTGCAACCAGAAACTTCATCTGAAACTTCCACTGATCAACCAACTTATCCGGGAAAACCTAGTTCTGAAGCACCTGAAGAAGAACCAGAAGTCACTACTAGTCCAGGATCCACATACTCTCCAGATCCTGATTCTCCTTCACCGACTGGACCACCATCGACAGACGCATTAAAAGCTCAATGTAAGGAACCCAGAGGACAATTCCCGAGTGAAAGTTCTTGCAACAAGTTCATAAACTGTTGGGATGAAACTGCAGTCGAACAGACGTGTCCCGCAGGATTGGTATTTAACCCAGACAAACGATACTGTGACTATCCGGCAAATGTAGATTGTGGCTCTAAGCCTATAACAGGTAAAAATAATTTTTTTTTAATGATAAATAAAGGTATTAGGTATTATACAACGTATAATAATTTAAATTTACATTTTACTTTCTTAGTGGGGACTGAAAACGGCAATAACACAAAATGTCCAGACGGTTACGGAACGTACCGTAGTAAGGAAAATTGCGGAGCTTTCTATGTCTGTGTAGCTGGATCTCCAGTAGATTTTGTTTGCCCCGGTGGAACAAATTACAACGAAGTACACAATTGACAAAACAAATTATTTATTTATCCATTTATTTATTTATTCATTTATTTACTAAAATAATTTTTAGGATTTGAAAATCTGTGACTATCCATACCGTGTGAACTGCAACGGATTGCCGAGCAACCCTGAACCAATTGAAACGGCTACTGAAACCGAAGTCAACACCACATATGCCCCCGAAGTATCGTCCACTACTCCATATGTTCCGCTGTCTTCGGCTGAGTCTTCACCAGCTACTGAAATCGTTCCGACATCGTCGACGTCCACCGCTGTTGCCCCAGTCGCCGACCCAATAGCCATTTACAATTACAACTTAAGAAAAATACCACCAAGTACGCATTCGTAATAATATTACTGTACACGCCGTTAAACAAGCGCATAAAATTAATATCTACATTTTATTCCACAGGCATGGTAAATACCGGCGTGCGTTGTAGTCACAAGAGTATTTACCGACTTACACCAGACTGTTCTTCGGTGACCCTCTGCCGCAACGGATTCACTAACATCCTCAACTGTGGACATGCTACCAGCTACGATATAGTCAGCCAAAAGTGTTTGCCAAGTCAAAGAGCAAACTGGTAAGTCAAACCAATAGATAAATTTATTAATTACCTACCTATACAAGGGACCTAAATAGTACAGATAACTATTTAAATCCTTACCTAAGTTTTACATTTTTAATATTAATACAGTTTATTCTATAAATTGAAATAATATAAAAGTCAAGCTTAGTGATAATTATTATATATCATCAATAATGTGAGCATTTATATATTTTTATTAGCGGACGATCAGCCTAGATGCACAGTAATTGATGATAAGTAAATGGAGACTCGACCATTGAAAAAATAAACAACCCAAAAACAAACAAGAATTGTATCTGTCTGTATTGTTCAATCAACATTATTATTAAGTTATTTATTATGAAATGCGTAATGTAATTCTCATTTCTCATATAATTTTTTGTGCCCTTTTGGTATATTCTTTTTTCAACAGTCGGTAACGATATTTTATGCGTACGATTTGCGGATAAAGAAAATACTGAACACAAAAGTATAAGCAAATAATTTATATTTAATAATTTATTACTTTTTAAATGTATTATCGATATTATTCTAAAATAAATTGATCGTTAAAATACGAGTATTTAAAAAAATATAACAACGTGTTAATTCTTTTGGTCCGATCAACAGTCAACATCCCGCTTGGGTGTACCTATTTACACTGAAATTATAATATGTACATTATTATTGTTATATATATTTATATTTGTTATTGTTTTTAATTGTCTCGATACAAAATTTAGTTACTCTGCAGATAATATAGATATATAATAGGTAGGTACTAAATAAATTATTTTTTTTGTTATTCCTTCAGACAAATGTTACATTATATAATTGATGCATAGAAAGAGGTACTTATAGAGTATTCATATAAATTGTCCACTCAAAAATGTAAAACATCGACCGAATTACGCCTCTGACTAGATGATATCATTAACCTAATATTATTAGGTATCTACTTCAACAATGCTTTAACAATTTCGTAGAATTTGGGCTCCTGCCTCCCCCTCCCCTTTGTATATCAATTTTTGCTAGTGGTGATCTTATGAATCATAAGCCTTCGGCTTTGGAGGTGATCAGACAAAAATGATATAATTATTCTAATGCATCTTGTTAATATTGCTTGTTGGAGAATTATTAAATTATTATTATTTTTATTTTGGCTATGTCCGTTTATAAGATATAAATATTTATATTTCATCATATGAAATGAATGAAAGTATGAAATACAACAATACTTACGATATGACGTTTGTTTCCACTAAAAATTCCAACATGGTTATCGTCAAGGTGCACTGTTGGCCATTTACTGTTTAGTTGTTCATTTACCAATTTGAAAATATTGAAACAAGACTCCTTACTATTTAATTAAAATAATTTTAAGTAAAGTGATGCAAAAACTTTTAGTTCAAATATCCAAATATCGATTACAATAATTAATAAACGTTAACATTTTCAGAAAAATCTTCTGAAACATGTAGGTTCTCCTTTGAAAAACCAAAGTTGTTACTACTAGTAGTAGGATATAACTTAAGTATTAACGACAATTTAAGTATTCAAAAATACTATCATTTTTAACTAAATTTAAAAATTCCAAAAATAAAAATTATTAATACATACATCATATAAACATAAAAATAGTGTGATCGTGCTTAACAATTCACCCAGTACATTATTTTGACTACAATTCCCTACAGTACCTTACTACTAAGTACTATACTAAGTACCTACCTTACTCAAGGTATTATATTTCCTAAAAATTATAAAAATTATATTTTTTTTTGCACCAAACATTGGCCGTTTGCGCTTGTTTCAAAATCAGACTGCAAAGGAAAAAGATTTCCTCCCCACCTTGCCCACTCAAATGAAGTAATTGAGTTTATTATGTTCATGTTTTACATAACCATACATTTTGTTAAATGTACAGTGTTAGAACTATATATATATATATATACTATATATATTTATAAATACTGGTTTATTACTCACATGTATATGGACTTTTAAAGAGCAAGCCCAACGCAAAATGATCATATAATTTCCATATATACAAGTTTGCCATTAACCTCATCATGCTATATATCTTAGATCCCTGATATTATTAATAAAAAATAATTAGATCTTAAAAATGTACTTTCATCACAAATTCTGATCACACTTTTGTTTTTATGATTATACTTTAAAGTTAACATAATATCAACAATATCGTATTTCAAATGTAAATATTTCAACAATGAGCTAGATAACTAAAATAAACCGAAAATATTAAACTTCTATAATATTGTGTTGCCTATCCTGATCGCCGTGTATTCATTATGGTAATAATAAAATATACAAAAAAAAAAATGTAAAAGTCGCTTTGGATTTCTGCTACCACACCTAAATAAATAGTTATAAGCGGTAAGCCTATAATCATAGACTATCGCCCTTAAATTTATATTATTAAATATAGTACATAAATTGAAATACCTATGAACAACTATTTGTTCTAATTTTAATTCATCAACATTTTTAATAAAATCATCTGCAAGGGTCAAGAGGATATCAATTATTAGCGCACTATAATATTTGCTTACCCTCTCAGACTCACACGCGTCATACCAAGCTTTCGTTCAATTGGAACAAACTTGTGCTGTTAACTTTAGTACCTATAAGTGTACATTTTTCTTTTATCAAACATTTAATAAGCTTTTTAAGTTAAAAGCTACATCTGTATTTGTACGTTAGTTTTACAATATTTAAATTTTCAACTATAGATATTGGAGCGTCATCTACAGCCGCCTTTCACTGAATTTTTCAATGCTCAGTTTCATCGGTAGATAGCACTGTCATATACGATTTTCATTTTTAATTAATATTCAAATTTCAGACTCCCCGAGACGATTGCGATCCGAATTACGATGTTTCCTTTTTTCATGACCGTCCCAACTTTCCAAGGTTTATAGATAACTAATACAATTTTGTACAGTTTTGTAAAACTTTAAAAATTTTAAAATACTTTGAAAATGGAAAATAGTCTGACAGGCCTGTTATATACCAAAGTGTATTTATTCAATATTTATGATAATGAATTAAAGACATATTCTACATAAATCCCTTTATTTGTTATTGCATACACACAACCGATGGGGGGAGGGTGTTTAAACACCCAAAACGCTTCCTTATAACTTCACCATGGAAATACGTGCTGGATGCCCCCCCCCCCCTGAAATATCAAACTTACTAAACACTACGCTCAATAAACACCTTCTTACCTCCAAAATGACAGCAACATTTTGCTCCGATTATCAGAATGATTAGAATCCCGAATCCTCGCTCTATAAATCACACTTATAGTTAAATAATAAATATTGTGGGTATAATTTATATAATAATAACATAGTATAATTTAATCTGTGATATTATATTAGTAAAACCATATTGTTATTATTTAATTGATTATAATAAAACCTACCCATTGCCCATTGGTCCCTTGTTCTGGCATCCACTTAGGGCACGATTCCACAACGTGAATCATATAGTCTGTTCCGTTTCCCCGCAGCATCATATCGCACTATTCTTATAGCACCTTTTGAACAAGTGACGGGGAGTTTCGTCGCAGATGAGTGAGTCCCGAGAAAAAAAAAGGTCATGTTTTTACCCAGCCGAGTGCGTCTCAGTTTATTTAGAGTTACCCGGGGTCGTAACGAGTTTGTATGCCGATTAAGATTGTTCAAAATATTTTCCATAATATACCTATGTAAATATATTAGTAAAACTTTTAAGACTCCGAACACAACTTCTTGATCCAGCCACGATTATTGTCGTCGTCGGTGACGCACTATCTGGGTAAAATGTGACTTCGATTTAAATGTTTTGATTTGATATCATAGTTTTGTTGTTTTACGACAGACCTTCGGCGGTGGACCGCGTGCGGACATGCATCGCGCACATCATAATATTATATTATACTGATGGATACGTCAACGTCATATATCAATATTATATCACTCGGAAACACTACAAAGACGATGTGTCAAAATAATACCGTGCCTACATTATCTTCTGATGACGTGCGTATTATATACATATTATAAGCGTATTTTAATAAAGCCATCAATTTCAAATACGCGAATCCGACATATTATATATACGTAGTAGCCCAGCGATATCATATATTGTTATATCGCCTACTTATTAACATTGGCAGTCACAGCATTGTCCAGCACACAGAACGCCCGCGGAGCGTGTTACTATTAGTATTGTTATTATTGTTACGACGATCGTATAATTTATTATTATATCAGTAAATGTATCGTGTGTCCGTATTATAATTGTATTGTAACAGTACGTTATAAATACGGGGTGATCCATTTAACACAAGCCTCTCTCGATGTCATTTCAGTAAACACTAACGTTTTTGAATACATTTCTTATCAGGGACGGAGCCAGGGGGAGCCCAGGGTAGGGGGCCGCCACCCCCCAGACACATTATTTCCAAAATGTATTTAGCAATTCTACAGATCCTGATATTACTATACTTCAAATTACATGTATGTCCGATGATATGATATATTATTATACGGATCATTCCGGGGTGCACAAACTAAGATAGTTCATGGTGGACAGTGATTCCAATGTTGTCATCTTACATTAACAAAAAATTGTTCCCCCTTCCCAGATTTTTGGCCTGGATCCATGCCTGTTTCTTATACGAAATGTTGAGACTTAAGTCGTTTTAAATTATTATTAATGTTGTCTCAACAGTTAAATTTTCACTCTATTCAACGACAACATTATATACATTTTTGATTTCATATTTCGAAGCAGAATATTTTACGGAGTACCTGTTTTGATCGATAAAAATTCAAATTTCAGACAAATAGTTTATTAGTATGATGTAAGTGTTTAGAGCTTCTATGAGCGGTGTAATGGTCCAACATTTTGAGGAGTACCCTTGTACGCTGTACTACTCCATCCATTAAAACTTTAAATAATTACTTATAAGGTTATAACTTCTAATTTTATAAGTCACAAACCCATAGCTCATAAACCACTAGTTAAAACTTCGATTTTTGTATGTCGCAGTTAAGTACTCTAAAAAGTATTCTGCTGGAAATATCCTAGAATCAGGAATTTAAAAATATGAACATTTCAATTAAAAAAATTTTAAATTTAAAAAAAAACTGTAAAACTATAGTTTTTTTTTAACTATTTCAAGTCATGAGAAAAAATATTTTTAAAAACTTTAAATAGTGTTTGAAACAATGAGTGTCTTTCGTTAAATGGATCACCCGGTATATAATACATAGATAGGTATCACAAATTTGCGCCTATTATGTATGACGTGTGATAACATCGTACTATGGACGACGACGACGACGACGACGATAATGATTATATTATATTGATTAATCATGGGATGACGATCTTCATTCGGTGGGAACTTCCGACGGTTAGCGACAAATATAGCGACCATCGGTACATCGGACTCCGCCATCGGCACACGCAGAGTGCCTATCTATGTAGTGTATACTGAAAAAATATATATATATATGCATACTCATATATGTTTATATTTGCACTCGTATGTATAGGTGTATATATATATATATAATGTATATAATATATATACCTATAGATGTAGTGTACCTAATATATCTTATAGGTGCCTCCAGTGTATGCGTCGACCGGCTCTGAGGACTTCGAAGGTCGATGATCTATCGTGACGGGACATTCGTATACATATATTTAATATCATCGTTATTATTAATATATTATTATGATATTGTGCACACACATCAGAGAAACGCTGCCGACGAGACGGGAATATCAAACAAAAGAACATTATAACACGTCCGATCGACGACACGATGACGACGACAAAGTATATACGACGAACGAGCGACCGAGCATTGCGTGTGATGGTACCCGAGCAACAGTGTGACATCTTATGGCAGTTTGAATGTTCTAAATGTTTTAATATTATTGTTTATTTGTTTGTACGATAATAATATAGGTATTATATTATGCACTCGGGAGAAAAATAAAATGAAATAAGAATATTTAATATTTATGAAATGTTGATATTATATATTGCAGGCAAGTATATTTACGAAAACATAATCTTTTTCGGAGTGTCACTTTTGGGCGAATCTAAAATTGTCTTGAGTGGAGTATCCGACTATTTGAGTGTACTCGTATATCAATTGAGCATTTGGTCAAGAAATCAACTGATCGTTTGCTGGGTGAACTTTTTTTTTGTAAATACACCAAACGACCTACCTAAACGTCCTAAACATCCCAAAGTCTACAGGATTGGATCAAATAACGAGTACTCCTATAGCACAATACGAGTGAAAAGAAAATCAAATATAGATTTAAAATAAATCAAGTTGAATTATATGTTTAATTTTACACGCTAAACAGGGTGACAAAATCATCTATTCCGTTGTATCTATTAAACAGTGTTCAACAATGTTTTTTTCCCACCTAGCCGAATACCCCGCAGAGGCCTAAAAGTAGCGTATAAACATATCATTTTTAAGGATGAACTACAATTATTTTTTATAGGTTTATTAAGAAAAAAAATATACTAATACAATTAACATGTTAAGCTAATCTTAAATTGTTGTATGGTTCTAAAAATGGAAAGGAACTTATTGCATAGACATATTAATTATTAGGTGTTTTTGGCCAAACGATATATTATACACATAATAATCTCGCCCAAATGATTTGATCAAATCAAAAAGCTATTTGATTTTTGGTCATTCACAATATTGAAGACCACCTGTTTTTTAACCTCCGTCCAGGTTCCATAGTCAGCAAACCAGGCACCAGGACTACAGAAATATTTATACAATTTTGATATAATAAAGTATTTGATACAATTTCGTTCGAATGTTGACACTCAATACGTCTAATAATTCAAGTATAGCTGAAAACCTGTTCAAGAATATTTAAGAATGGTTTAAAGGTTTATCAGTTGTAATAATTCAGCTTTGCCAGTTCATTTGTCAAAAAATACAATAAGTTGAATTCGAGTTTGCCTTAATACATATTACCTAGTGATAACGTGTACCTAGTTACAAAACTAATTAATGAATTAATTTTTTGCTCAATCGCAGACATATTTCTGGTTTCATTTAATAATTTTATTAGTCAACACAAACGTTAAACATATACGTGTTATAACGTATACTATGTGATTTCCTAAATCATTACGGCTATAGTGCGGAATATAAGAAGGATTTTTAACAAGATGATGATTATAGTTAAATATTTTTAGCTATTATAGTTAGGTATTGAAAACAAATTGAAAGTTGCAGAAACACTATAGTATTGTGTGTGCATATCGAAAAGTCCCAGAAATAGATTATAATATAATATTAACTATAATACATGTCCCATGTGTTAGCAGCTGGTAATTAAAATTATTAATTAGCATTTATTTGTATGAGTGTTAAGGCAATATTTTTTCATATTTTTAATTTTAAATATTCAAAGTTAAATATCATAATGTTTGTTATAACTATCGGACTGTCAACGTTCAACACAACTTAACTTATTCAACTAACTATTTTTCAGCCACCTTCGATGTAGAGTAGTATCTCAACACTTGTTTTTTGTGTGTTAGACGTATGTCGCATAGTAATATAGTATACTTATATATATAATAATAAGACATCAGACGGTGCAAAATTTATTTTAGTGTATGAAATATAATGGCGTCGGTCGTACACTATCGTAGCAACTGCGAGTTATCGGGTCGACAGCAAATGATCATCTCTGAGATAATATTTTATCATCATTGTCTGCGAATGCGAGGACGACCTTGACGAGAACCCTAAAATTCATGGTTTAATCGAGAGTGTATTGTTTCAGTTGTCCTGATGTCAGCTTTAGAAGATTTATAATTATATACACTTTTTTTTTATAGATCGAATTAAGTACCTGTTGATTAAAATCGATTGATCAGACACAAAACGGGCTAAATATTTATTATTTGTCCAATGCTACAGGTCGAGCATCCGACTGAAAAATGCAAAAATGTATGTATAAATGTGAAAAAAGAGACGTTCCTCTGACTTAGCTTTCCATTATCACTTACCTTTTGACATCCAGGGGCGTTGAACAGCTTATTTAATTGTAATGTCTAATACTAATCTCATACTAATAATACGTACAACGTACAAGAGAATCAGTGATTTTTATAATATGCATTTACACACTGTTTGTTCTCAAGGCGACCAGCGAACGAACAATGTCCAATTATGATTTGAAAATTATTTCTCTTCAATATTTCTCTCTACACTCATTGCGGCAATGCTATACATAAAAAAAAATAATACTCAAGCCACGTGCTCTATTTTAAATTCTGCTTCTATTTTGTTGATTAAAATTCATCACCCCATAATTGTATAGTATTTTACATTTATTATTATCTTATCTCTTATAGGTGATTTGTTATACCAAATGTAACTATATGTAAAATGTATTTTTTTTTCTACTTATTTAGTTCATACTTCACACATTATTTATAATTTTACGTTCACGTTGTGTCATTAAGATAATATAACTGTCCTACAGGGCCGGATTTGATTGGTCATAAATGTAAAGAGAAAATGTAATTTGGATGTAGTTTTATTCCCAATGTCCCATCATGTCGTATTCGAAATCTTCAAGTTGTGGTTGCTGGTGTAAATCCTGTCAATATTTGATGATTAAGTAAAATTATTTTAATATTGTTAACTAAATAAGTTCTTATTTTAAGCTGATTTGATTGCATTTAAATCCGAAAAGTTAAAAGGTTATACCCATGATGAAATGTGTGTAAGACCAAGGCGTTTGGAATTTTATAAACAATAACTTTAATAATTAGCGGACATTACCCCTCGAAACCTTCGTTTGATCACCGCGAATGATCCGAACAGAAAATCTCAAAAGTTCATCGACACGTCGACTTCAAATCGTATTTTCTTCGGTGCTCGCGAGCGTTGGCGAATCGGATTATCAATTCGCACACGTCACACACATATATCTAACGACAATAATTATTATAATTATTATACACTTACGTCTTACGGCTATTCGTGCGTGGGACACATTAGAAATCGTACGGGAAGAAATTATATTGTTGAACTCGTTACACTTATTGTCACAGACGGTGTCTGTAACAATAGTTAACCAACACGACTTTTGCCGGGTAGGTGTGTTTGAAAATGGTATACTATAATAAAAACGGTCAAGAACCTCAGTCCCTCCGAGTGAACCTATCACATAACATAATATTATGACAATACGATACACGTATAAACGTGTGAACACGTGGGTAAAAACGTGTAAACACGACACACACGCGGCCACCTGTTGCGTAAAGACTTATTATTAGAGACAGGATTTTGCATTTAATGTTTCGCATTATGAATGCAGTCAATGGATTTTCAACGATCGTAAACGCGTGATCGAATAAAACATTTTTGGCATATTTTCGGTGTTAGTGCAGATTATTTTCATACAGAAATGATGCACATTTCATCTGCACGCTATACGCTTTAAATGAATTATAAGAAAAAATTATAAGAAAATTTCAAGCTAGATCGTAGACCGTTTGTGACGACCGGAATCGGATGATCCGTTTTATGATAATATATTATAATAATTATTAAATCATGGTTTAAGTGTATGTGTGTTTCTGGTCCCGTGACTTAAAATCCACCGATTGACGATAACACCTGTCTGTAAATAATATATTTAGATTTATTTAAATTAAGTTGTACATTGTATTACTATAGCACCGACATTTAACCTTATCTAAGCATATTTTATTAGCCATTCTCATCAAATCCTCAAAATGTGTATGTCTTAACAAAATCACGTCACGTCACAAATCACGTCATCAGCGTAACAATACATTTTTCCATAGGAATGTGTGTATTTAAAAGACAATTTATATATATTATAAATAATATAGGATCAAGAACAATGCTCTGAGGAACTGAACAAGTATTACAATATATAATATATATATATATAATCATCACCGTATTCCATTATTTAGTCTAACTTTCTGTGTTCAATAAGAAATAAAAAATTAAGTATAAGTGGTGTTGTACCACAACAAGAAAACTTTTTAAGGCGCACTTAATGATTAACGGGATTGAAAGCTTTTTTAAAGTCTAAAAATATGCCTCGAACCTTAAACTTGTTGTCAAGATTATTATGTATAAAATGAGATGTTTTGTTCTAAAGGATCAGTATTCGACATATTTGAGCGAAAAACATATTGATTGTTATTAGGTATTTATTTGAAATGTATATTAATTTGAAAACTGGATTAATCTTATTTTCATACATTTTTCAAAAATGTCCGTTGAAGTTAATGTGCACATCATGACAAGTGACATAACATTTTTTCCATATTGATATCAAATACCTGTACGGCTGTAGTAATACTATTATTTTGAATTTTTTAAGTGCATATTATATTAAAATTTAAAGTGCGTGAAGATCCGGTCTTGGTTTATTACACATTATATAGTAATTTATTTATTATAAAAAACACAATAGAAATCAAAGTATTATAATATTACAAAAAAAATATAACAGTGGCCGAGATAACATCGTTAATTATTACGTCTACGACGAAGTGTCAGACTCCAGCTGAACGTCGGCCATCACAAGCGACGGATTCTCCACGTACGTCTTCCAGTCCTTGAAGAACTTGGCCACCGCGGCGCCGTCCAGGATCCGGTGGTCAGCCCCCCAGGACACACCCATGACGGGCGTTCGGACCAGTTGATTTTGGTCGTCGTACCGTGCCCGGTAGTTGATCCGGCCCAACGCGCCGATGGCCACCTCGGGCGGCAGGATCATCGGCTGGAACGCGGAGCCTGCGATCGAGCCCATGTTGGACAGCGTGAACGTGCCGCCCGTAACGTCGGCTGGCGCCAGCTTGCCAGCCGCGGCCTTGGCCCTGAGTTCGGCCAGTCGGCGGGCCACGTCGACCACGGATAGCGTTTGCACGTCCTTGACGTTGGGTACGGCCAGCCCGAGAGGCGTGTCGATGGCTACGCCGATGTTGTGGGTCCCGTTGGGCCTATACGAAGTGAAATCGGGGCTGGCGGTGCTGTTGATACGCGGGTGCCGGGCCAACGCCAGTGAGGTGGCCTTCAAGAGGAACGGCAATAGCGTCAGCTTGATGTGTGGTGCTAGCTGTGCCTTCAGTTCCATCAACCGCGTTAGGTTTACCTCGTCCGTGATGACCAACGTCGGTATCTTGTT
The DNA here is from genome assembly GCF_001856785.1 of Myzus persicae. Classification (NCBI taxonomy): domain Eukaryota; kingdom Metazoa; phylum Arthropoda; class Insecta; order Hemiptera; family Aphididae; genus Myzus; species Myzus persicae. Next base: position 348,631 of record NW_019102160.1, on the reverse strand, counting down.
GGACGCCTCCATCGTGTTCCGCATGGTCTTTGCGTAACCGGTGAGCGGCACGAAATCCTGCAGCGGCGGCGGCGGCGGCGGCCGGCTGCTGACTGCTGCTTTGACAGGGTCGGGGGTGGGGGCTGACCACTGGTCGGCGAGCCCGAGTAGGTCCTCTTTGAGCACCCGACCGTCTTTGCCGGTACCTCGGACCGCGGTCAGATCGATGCCCTTTTCGGCGGCGATCCTGCGCACCGCGGGAGTGGTCAGCACCTGTGCTGATACGCCTGCTCCGGCGGTGTCCCCGGCCGCGGGCTCACCAGAAGACTCGGCGATGACTTTCTCCCCATCTGCAACTACTTCCCCTCCCGTCGCCACTTGCTCTGCGGCCGCCGTCTCGCCGTCCTCGTTCACCTCGATGTCCACCAGGGCGCTGCCCACCCGGGCCATGGCGCCCGTCTCGTAGTGTAGCTTGGTCACGGTGCCCGAGTACCGACTAGTTATGGTCACGGTCGCCTTGTCGCTCTCCACCTCACACACATCGTCGAATTCGGATACCACATCACCCACGTTCACGTACCACTCCTTGACGGTCACCTCGCTGATGCCCTCTCCGATGTCGGCCAACACGAACGGTACGATTTTTTTGTCGGCGCGGGTACTATAGCCGGCGGTTGCGGAGAAGTCGGTGGCTTTGCAGGGGCCGCAGCTGAGGTGCACGAACGACCGCCTCGGTCTGGGCGCCAGCGGACGGCGCGTAGACCCGACCACGCATTTCCGGTCGTCGGTGGACCGATGACGGACGCCGGCCACGAGGATCCTGCAACGCGGTGTGGCCGCGGCGACGGCGGTGCGTCTCGCCGTCAACACGCCGGCCGGGAACATGGTCGCCAATCAGCCGCTGTTTGCACGCCGTACGCGGAAGACGAAATATGATTTAATTTTATGCGGCTGCGTATTATCGATATGGTGACTATACGGTGTTCGAGTGCAGTACACGTTGCCGTTGTTTACACGCAGACGCATCACCGACCGCGGTATAGACTGATTACCATCGGATTCCGCGAGTCCGGGCCGATGCGTGCGCGCATGTTAATCAGCTGAACTCAAGGTCAAAAAACGAACGCACGCGAGTGTAGGTATAACGACCGCCGTCCGATACGTTGCAGTGCTTTTTAAAATGCGATAACGCGCTTGTTGCAGGTGTCTATCGGTTTGGTGGGCACCTGTATATGGCTACACGTATATTGTATTGGACGTGTACGCTCTGTAGTGCGCATCAGACACGTACAACAGGTACCTATTATAACAGTAAAAACGTCATTTACGCGACTAGACAGTAAAATACTAAAATATACACAACATAAAAACCGAACGTCTATTACTATTGTGTGACTTACATCATAATGCCGTGTATAATATAAATTATTATACAGTAAACAATCGCTGTCGTGTCACAACGCCGTCCGCAGAGGAACAGACTGAGTTCTGGACATCGAAAAATTCGAAATTTCGTGTTTTATCGTAGATCAAATTATAATTGTAATCATAATTAGATACCCACGTATAATAACGGTAGTAGCTTCGAGGGTATTTCAATTATTTCGAGATAACGACGACGTTCAACGTAATAAGAACCTACTGTGTACCTATATATAAATATAGGCATATCGGCATAGGAGTTCGCACACCTTGCTGATAAGATTTGAGGGGGGGGGGAGAAGTATTTTGGATAACGATACGTTATTTATATTTTTAAAGATAATGTAAATTTATTGATATCAGTCACGGATAGAAACATAGTATGCCTTATACTTGCAATTTACACAGGACCTAGCTATTATATTTTGAGAAAAAAAATTTGCCCACTCCAGGAGCTCCCTGCATGTGATCACGCTTTTGGGCATATGATGACTTGTGTACAGTTATAACGAAATGTAACAGGGACTATGTAATATATATATTATAGTTTTAAATTTGTTCGTTTAACTTGTAAAATTAATAACCAATAAAATATAAATAATAACACCTAACAATAACAACATTTCAAGACAGATAAAAATGAAATTTCTACACACGTTTAACATGTCCAACAAGTATAATGTATATGATTTTACTGATTTTAGTACTCTTGTTTCATTCAATATGATTTATGTGTATAATTACTATACATTAAAACTGATATTTATTTCCAATATTACATTTTGTTTCCACCTTAAGACACCTTGATCCAATTTCAATAGGTTCCTATATAGTGTAGGTTCACATGATAAACGTTGATGATAAGTTTATTACTGATGAAATATTAATGTAAAAAAAATAAAAGGTAATAAAGTTTTATCAGTAAAAATGTTATCTCTGTCTCACACACGTAGAGTATGGTACAAATCTCGGATCGTGATTACATATTTGAAATGAACATATTTTCATACAATACGTACAATAACAATGATTAAAGAGATTAATAATATCACCTATCTGTGTTTTGTCAGTAGCTTTTATTAATATTTTTGTTACTTGTTTAGAATTTTTACTTTTTTAAAAATATTTTAAAAAGCTCCCGCAAAGATTGATATGTTATTCATATTACTCGTACAATGAATTGTTTTAATTTCTGTAATTATTTCATAAGTGGTCAATGTTTTCAAAATTATTGATGAATTACCTACTTTGAGAGTTTCAAACTATACATTACAGGTAGGTATGAAAAAAATTGAGAAAACGGCGTACGTTGAATGTTGATGTAGTTCTATTATACAGCGTCCGTCGTCCCCGATAAGATACACATTGACATCGAGCGTTGGATGGACAGCAATGGAAATGAGGTGCTATAAAAGTACAACGCATGGAACATCAAAAATATTAAGTTTGTAGTTTTTAGTGGTTTTACGTTGAACTTTGTTTTTAAACATATTATGGTAATAAACATTAAACAATGACTCAATTATCTAAATCTAATCTTCAACATTATGATAATATAGGATAGTGTTATTACTTATTACTTATTACTCAGCCACTCAGGTACTAAGTTAGGTAAATATTATATTATAATTTTTTTTGTTCATTTTGGTAACCATATTATTGTAGGTATTAGAGATTTGAAGCCATCGAAGGTGGGTAGAAAATGAGGATTGAATATCCATTGAAAAAATTGCCACCTCAAAAATGATGTGATTAAAATTACCTCACTGATGTTGGAGATATTCCGGGACTTTCGAAATAAATACCTAGTTTAGTTATAATACCGATATGCAGTTATAACTGATTCCGCTATAAACGATGTACGCTGAAATGTTTGTTTTCTTTGTTTCTGGTGTTTATTTTGTAGATCAGATTTTGCATTAGCTATATCATATCCACTGTCAAAATATATAACGAAATGCCTGACCGTGCCTCATATTTATATACTGTATATAACAGGGATGGCAAATCCATGGCACGCGAAAATATTTTGTGGGCACCTGAACATTTTAATTATTATATATTATATAATATTATAGGAATTATAATAACCTGAACTAACCTTTTTATACTAATACATTAATTATACAACAAATTATAGTATAACAAAATATAATATTTTTAATATTTTTTTCATGGCACGCTCTAACAAAAAAAAAAGGTAATTTTGGGCACGCAGTATTCAAAAGGTTCGCCATTCCTGGTATATAATATACAATATCCGTGTATCATATTTATTATTATTATTATATCGTACAAGACGCATTATATATTTTTGAATTGTTCATTCTACATTTTATATAATAACGTAATAAACCAGTTTTAGTTCGTCGGCCGCTAATGTTATTACGAATATAGGACATAATATAATTGTATTATATATATTTATATAGGTAGAAGTGCGTCCCCATTTAGAAGCTATTTGCATGCGCCCGACGTCGGCAAAGTTCACGGCGTCTAGATACACCTATTACATACCTACAGGGTGATTCTCGGCAAGCGTTTTCACCCCCATTTTTCGGTAATGCAGCTTTTCAAAATCTGATTTTTGGAATTTTTAAATATACCAAAAGGCTATGTTTTCAAATTCTTGAGAATTTTTGTACTTTTGTAATTAGCGTGTCTTTTGTGCATACAAACTTTTGTTTTTTAAATGAAAATACGCCCCTTCTGTGCTGAAAATTATTGAGCTGATTGTTTTTCTGAAAATTATGACGTATTAAAATCAACATTTGAAAGATTAGTGGTCGAGTCATTTCACTATGTGTACTAAGCCATTAAGGATAGTATGTTCATGGTAATGGGTTTGAAAGATTTGAGGGCTATGGTGAATTGAAATATTTCTTAATATTTGAAAGACAACTCGTTATAATTAGGTATATTAAAATTTAAAAAAAAACATACGTTTAAAGTAAAAATAAGGATTCTCATTTGAAAAATTTAAGTTTGTATCGTCGTTGTAGGAGTGTCCTTATAGTAGCATAAAAAATCTCATTAATTTGGAAATATAGTCTTAAGATGACGCCACACCTGCAGCATGTGTTGGTTTTTTGCGATAGTTCAATTTTTTAGCAAGTTATAAGTAGATTATAATACATCCTAAATTAAAAATGCCCATAACTCACTTAAAAACTGAACTATTGTAAAAAACCAACATAGGAACACCGATAATATTCTTACCATCAAGTTTCATAATGGGTTGATTCAATCTAATTTTTTAACTAATGGATCTGCTGAGCGTAAATTTGTATTGTTATACGCACTTGTAAGACGGAGACAACACACGCAGGAGTGGCGTCCTCTTAAATTGTATTTAAAAATCATTAGATTGGAAAGGAAAAAACGGTGGTGACCATACTCGGTAAATCACCCTGTATAAGGCAATAATTCGATATCATAACGACGAATGATATGTGCGTTGAATAGATGTACCTACATATAAACAACCGCTGTGAAACGCTGAGCACTCGAAACACGATAGTAATTATATTACTGTTCCAAAATCAAACCTCAAAATAAGAAGAAATTTATTCAGTGTGAATGTCATAAATTTCTCTTGTTTATTTTTTTCCTTTCAACTCGGATGACTATGCCACATTAGTGTGCACAACGTTAATAATACACAACTCAGTTACAACACAACGGAAATATTGTTGCAGTAAAAGCTTGCTATACACGAATACCATTTAATTTTTCAGGGGTGGGGAGGGGAAGTTCATCAGGAATGGAATTAAGAAGGCAGGCTATGCGAATATTAGAGGGTAAAGGTTTAAAACTTGTTTCGTGTGCAATCATTTGCAGTAATGACTTGCAAGTTCGGTAACGGTATTGGTTTTTAAAATTCAAAACTACACGTTTGATTTTCCATCACATCACTGCAGTTGCCTGAAACGTCATAGATGTATATAAATTAACAATAATTATTTTATTCCACTTGTGTAGTTACCTATAGCTAAAAAAAAATGTTCGTGTTAAATAATTAAGTCAAATATATGATCGTCTGTTTTAATTAATTAGTACAGTTAAGTAGTAACCATGATGACGTCTGGTAAAAAAGGTAGGTGGAAAAATCTATTTATTATGTTGTTTTAAAACTATCTACATGTACTGGTGGAATCGATGAGAAGCCCCGAAAAACACTTACACTCAAAGATATCACATAAACGAGTTAAACAGTTGATATATTTTCAGCAAATATTCATTGATTTTTTTGATTTTTCTAGCTGTTACTTTATATTATTAAGTAATTTTGGGTAAACATTTTTTATGACCGTTTTAAAGCTTAAATTCCGGAAAAATGAATTATTCATTAAATATTTAAGTTTTCAGTTCCAACACCTTAAATATATTTCTAAGTGGTTAATCATATATTGTATTTCTTTTGATCTAAATTCTATAAAAAAAATTGTACAAATTGTAAAATGTTGAGTAGGTAAGTATATAAACACGTATACAAAGTTGTTATAATTCTAACATAATTGTTTTCGCAATTTTATAGATGGTCATTGCTCTTAAATTTGAAGACACTCGACTCAGCTAGTGACCCACTCAAGCACTTAAATAATATATTATTTGTAATCGTATTTTTTAACCATTACATGAGCGTATTGGAATGTGAAAAATATTTCTTGTTTACCTACTTGTGACGTAATAAAGAAATTTACAATTTATATGTCTATGGATGATATAATGTACCTAATATTTTTTTGATGTAAACGTTTAATTTAATAAGTTAATTTTGAGGATCAATTTGAATTTAACTTATTTTATACACATTTCAAATTACTATAAGTAATTATTTGATAACATTAAAAATAATTAAAATTAAACACATTATTTTCCGGTTAGGTAATATGAAAAAACTTTAACAGACGGTGAAATGAGAAATAAGTAATAACCTGAAACTTTTTATAATAACGTTATAAAAGAATTATAGACAAACGCATATTCGGCTCGGATACCATAAACTATCATTTGTACGTGTCGGAAATTTATTACATAAATCAAAATATATAATATTATTATGTATACTGTATAGGTGCGTTATTCGTTGTAATCAAATTGTATTTATAGTCTTCGAGTGTACGTATCCTGTAATAGGTCATCAGTCATCACCAAAGTTAATGTTATTTTTAATAAGATTAGAATTTTTTACGCTATACATGTTCATTAACAATTGGTTGCGTTCAAATAACAAAGCGTATTATACATTAGCATTAATTAATTATGACGCAATTGAAAATACATTTTTTTTTAAACATCAATATTGATTATTTAGATATTCGTTCTAAATACTAATTAAAATACAGATATTGTGTACAAATCGTATGGATTAATGTGTGCAATATACTAATATATACTTATTAAATCGTACCATCTTGCGTTAATTACGTATCGTATACGGCTTGGTACGTCTACTCCAGTAAAAAGTGTTTGGACAGGAACAGTTTCGTTTAGTTAAGGGTTTGAAAAATAAGTTAGAGCCTTGCGTGGGCTCGTTAAGACGACGTTAATCGCTTATTGACCTATTGACAACAACAACGAATGAATGCCTATATTATGAAAAAAAAGGCACGAAAACGCTCGGACAAAAGCTGCAGGTAGACATCTGTATAACCTAATGTTTAAATGATTGTGAGTGGTATTATATTATTATTTTATTCGTGCACATGGTTGTATCATAACTATGACGAAATCACGGCGCCGTACAGATATTATTTTACTGACCATCAACAACAACGCGTGTCTAATACAATATACCTGCAGCAGTATAATATGATAACTACATGCCGAATCACTGCGGTATAATAACATTTACGTGAATAAGAAGATATATGGACCAAGTATCTCATTCACAAAACAGTGTGTAGAAAATATTTTATGTAAATCCGATGACTAATCGAAATCGCGTACCTACATATTATATATCGTATAGCCGCATAGGAACCTCCTCTCTACAATTTATATTATTGTATACGCACTGCAGAAACGACAAGGTCTTCGAGAATATTACATAGTATTATTATTATTATTATTATTATTATATACCATATTATATACACTCGTTGTTGCAGGAAATCGATGACTATGACGACGACAAAAAATATCGCCACAGTGTACGTCGATAGGACACGTGTCGTAGCAAGTGGTTTTGAAAACTGCGAATTCGCGTATATATTATAATTATTATTATATTAGGTTTGTACAGGGTGATTCACCAATCATGCTCAACCCTCTCTTTTCTTCAATCATCCAGTTATTCAAAATATGATTTTTAGAATTTTTAAATATATACTTAAGACCCGTATCTTCAAATCCTTGAGTTTTTTTGTAGGTACTGTCTACTTAAGGAGTGTCATGTGGAGATACAAACTTCTATTTTTCAGATGATACCTCCTATATTTTCTACTGTAAATTATTTAGTGGATAATTTTTCTGAAAATGTTGACGCGTCAGAATCAAGATTCAAACAAGTAGTTTTTAGTTACCTATTTTACTTTGTATACTAATATAGAATAATAAGATAATAAGGATAATAGATCCATGACAACTGATTCGGAAGAACATTTTAATAATTAATATTAATTATTAATTTATATTCATTAGTAATTTGTTAAAAAGCTCCAAGTATAAAAATACTAAAACCGATATTAAATTAACTTTATATTTAAAAAAACCATTTTGATGTATGTTACCCTTATATATTGTGTACTAACATTTTAATATCTGAGAATTACTCTTTTGGATTTTGGATTTTTAAAAAAATTCTCCATTAAATAATTTACAGTGAAAAACTGGGGTGATCAGGAAAACAGAAGATTGTATCAGAACAGGACACTCTTTAAGTAAGTAGTACAAACATTTTAAGAATTTGAAAATATTAATACGTACCTATATTTAAAAATTTAAAAAATCAGAATTGGAATGAATCCAATATGAAAAAGGGGGTGAGCGTGCTTTGTGAACCATCCTGTATATTATATCGGTGTTAGCATCCATAGTCCTCCACGAATGCAGCGGTCGATGACGGTCGTCCGGCGGACACCCTGCAGTTGTTGTACCTATGTACATAACACGTATTTGAATATTTTCTCCTAACGTCGGTATATTATATATTATGTTACTTTTAATTTGAATATTACGTCATCCACGGCGGATGTTTATAAATTAAATGTATACCTCATTCGATTCGTTGATCGTTCAATCGAATTATACGCTCATATTAATATTATAATATTATATTACGTACGTCTTAAACAATAAATAGATATACCTATATATTATACCGGGGCGCGATTTCAATGAAAAAACTGGGAGCGCTGTTTTATTATTATTTTATAGGGCGGAATCCAACAAAACAATAAGTGCATATATTATGTCAATAGTAACAACACCACAGCGGTGTAACTTATTTAGCTAAAAACCCAAAAATTAAATAATAATATACACGCGCGCTTAAAAAAATAAATTCGAGTTCTCGATTTCTGCAGTCGCATAAGACTTGTTTTAGGAAAACAGTCAACACAATATAGAATGCGACATTTTTCGATTTTCGTCAGATGAGGAAGCACTCTGAAATTAATTCGGGAACGAGGAAAGCATTGGAATACAAACATTACGCAATGAACTGAAACTTCGCCCCATTCCCACACCCTCCACCCTTCATTAATCACATATCGAATGACGGCTTAGTAGTACAGTACATAATAATTTATTAATATAAAATAAGAACTAATTATAACCTTCAGGCATGAATATGGCATGTACATTTTGAGCGCTATGCAGATTGCAAAACTGGGGGCGCTGAACCAAATCCCCCTCCCACGCACGAACGAATAGCACCTATGAGCCGATATAAGATATAATATATTATTAGGTGTCTGAGAGCGTATAGGTTAGATTATCTTGTATGTTATAATGGTACTATGTAAGTGAAAAATAGTTCACTTAACGACATTGGTCGTTAAATACCAATGCGGTCAATATCCACATACAATTATACCTACATATACATACTATACCTATATGCATAAAGGACAGACGAAAAGTCACACGAACCGTTATTATAATATGGGCGTCACTGTCACTGCCACGGCAATAATAATAATATCAATATGGCGTAAATATCGTGACGATTATACCTATTGATAATAGATATATATACACCTGTGTGTATATCCACATTTCGACCTCCATCAAACGCCGCCGCACAAAATGCCCGTTGGTAAAAATGTTTAAATGTCATCCACTTTCACATTCCGACCGAGTACATTTATATGATTACGCGGTATAGGATTTATTTCCGATTCCGCATTTGGATGTTATATTGATTATAATAAATATTGCGCGAGTATATAGAATAAGCGCCTCCCGATAAAACGTTTGATGATACGTTTGATGTGTGTAAAACGATCGGCGAGCCAGCCGCAGTAGTACATCGACGGAAAAACCGAAGTAAAAAAAGTTGTATCCGTGGGCAGGTACTTACGCATTTCCAAAAATGTTTTAAAACATATACCTACCCAGCTGCGGTTACCTAAACGAAAACGCTGGCCTACACGTGAACAACATTACGCATCGATCGGTGTGGAGCACACAACTCCATACACGTGAAATGGATATTATATGGCCTATGGTCATAGATATTCGACGAATACAAATTAAGCGTCCTCTCCTCTACAGCGGTCCTCTCCTCTACAGCGGTCCTCTTCCTCACGGCCGGCCGTGCGCTGCAGATCCGACGCGAACTGTTGTGTGTTTCGTCTATATCCCCCCGCTGGAGGTAGGTATAGGTGTTTCGGTTACCGGCCGGGTACACCTATATTTTATAATTTGGTTACCGTCGATATCATGACGTTAAGTAACGCTATTATATTTTTGGTCCCGTAACAAATATTTTTTTTTCCGTAATATAAACGGAACGCGTTTCGAATAAATAACAATTTCTAACGACGATATTATATACTAAACCCGTTTTCGTATTCACGCGCGCCTGAGAAATAGCTATTTAGTAGTTTATAATACATTAATATTATATGGTATTATTATTATTATTATTATTATTATTATGTACAAAACGACGACTTCCACACAAGACCATACTACACATTACTTTAAAAACTTTATATATACAATATGCACATAATACGACCGTCACTGCAGCACGTCTGTATATCGGCGCGCATACAAACGTGTGGTTAATAATATTCAATTCGAATCGTATACACTGGTATTGAACAGGAAACTGGTCGGTTTTTATTAAATTCTTGTAAAAGTCGCACATTGAAACACAATGGCAGCTATATTAATAACAGTAATATATTTGTTTGCAAATAATTTCCATGTTGTACGTAGATAGCGCACTGTACATAAATAAAATTTAAAAAATAAGGTATTAATAACTATTGAAGTGAGGGCCAGTGAGGGTTTGTAATACTTGCAACCCTCCGATAATTGCTGATAGCTGGTGATAGACTCTATCACCAGCTATCAGCGGTTCCCAACCTTTTTCATTCTACGCCCCCCCCCTTGTGAATTTACTAAATTCTCATTCGCCCCCTTAAATTAGAATTTTGACGAATTATGTTTTTTTTGTGTGTGGTACAAATAAAACATACAAAATAACTATACAATATACAACTATTTACTTTTATTATTTTCATCATTTTAAGAAATGCATTATAAATAATCAACTTACGGAGTAATAATATTAAGTATAAGAAAAAAAATATTGAATATAAAAACAAAAATATTAACATAAAGTATAAATAATATCTTGGTCTATCGACTCTATCGTTAGACCTAATATATTATTGTTATCGATGCAAGATAATCTGAAAACTAATAAAGTGATTTCAATTTTACACATTGTAAAATAACATAATTATTTTCGTAATTCCATCATCATTATATCCCCCCCCTCAGAGCATACTCTAAATTCCCCCTGTGAGGGGGGAATTCCCTCCTGGTTAGGAACCGCTATGATAGAGAAACGTATAGAGTTAGTAATAAAACAATATTTTAGAATCAAAAATGTTATAACTACAAAATAATTTAAATGATGTCTTTCATCATTAAAATCAAATAGGTGAACTATTAATTGAAATAATAAATGCAATTAATATATATTTTTAAAACACAAGGATTTGTTGTTATAAACTTTTAATTCTTGATGCACATAATAATTATTACTTGTATATTTTTTGTTTGTTCACAAAAACTTAATAAGGATAAATTTTAAAGAATCGGTATACGAGTCATAAGCCTGTCTCATCCATAGTTAAAATATTATTGAATACAAGGGTTATATAATTTATACATTCATAATATGAATATAACAACATGTATTATTTTTGTTTATTTATATATTTTTTATTAGTTATTTTAGGTTATTATTTGGTTTGCTTAAAATTTTATTTTGAGTTATACGTCTGTGCTTTTGATGCATAGTGTGTAGAATCCATCTTATTTTTGTTGTAGAACATCTAATGCTCCTTTTAAATAAAGAAAAATGTTCGTTGTTTCACATCTGCCGGGCTTGATATTTCCTGATGACTTACTTATTTTATTCAAAAATATAAATATTAAAAACAAATCAATTTCAATTTAATTTTGAACTTAATTCTTTTGGAAAATTACTACATAACATACTTAAAAACTTACTTTACAAACAACGTCTACTCTGATAATTCTAGTTTATAGTGATGTTTAATGTAATAGATCCTTTGTTTTTTTCTACCTACTGCTAATGAAAATGTATTAATTCTGATATATGAATATTAATAATATACAATATATACATATATTTTTTGTAAGTCATTTAATTGTATATTAAATAATTTGTTCACATCGTTAAGATACAAAAAAATTGACCATAGGTAGTATTTGTTAATGCATTTATAATAGATATAATAATGATTTTGATGTATCATGTACGTATGGTTAGCCTTCGTATCAATAATGGTACTGAAATTATAAAATCGAATCAATATCATTTACCTACCTGTATGGCCATATAATATTATGTATTGCACATTATACAGTACCAATTAGCATAAATACACTTGGTGGGTGTTGTGTGCTTAAAAGGTTATTATAAGCAGCATTTTCCACGCGAATTCTAACCAAACCTTTCCCCGAGGGTGTTCTACATTTTGAGTGTTTTTATTATTTTTATATCCTTGTTACCATTATTATCATTATTAATATTCATAACCAGTAATGATTCATATTATGAATCTGACTTCCTTTAGGAATTCATAATTTTCAACGAATTAAAAATAAATCAAATATTTTTATATTTTTATAACTACCAATTATTATTATTATTCTCGTTAAATCAAAGAAAAATAATAACACTATTAAATCAATTATAGTTATAATTTATAACATATTAACACTTATTATAACAATTTAGATACTTAATTATGATTATAATAATATATACTATACAATGTATTATGGTATTATGGTATTATGTACCATTCACTTTTAAATTTTATTTTTCGTATATTTATATATGTTTTTATTTTTTAAACTTTATTGGGTAATTGGCATGAATCAAATAAATTATGATCTTACCAACACATATTGTACACCTGTTATAACTTAAAATAAATAATTATATTATATTCTTGTTTAAAAAAAACATAATGAAACGCTGATAATAACAAAACATGGATGACGCGATAAACCACTTTTCACATTATTATCTATAAAAATATATTTTGAAAACAGCCAGTATACAGAAAACAGTACCTTAGTACTTAAGTTCTTACACCACCCAAAGTGATCAAACTATATTTGTATGAAAAGGGAACTGTCTTAACTCGAATAATTCTGCACAGATATACAAATCTCAAAGTTTCTGCATTTTATAGTTAAGTGGCACATAGACTGCGGTGTCATGTATCCTATACGTAAGTTTGGTTAGGCTACACAGAAAACCGCAATAGCCATGTCATTAAATTAAATTGCTGTGGAAAACACGAGTGAAAACACTGAAAACTCAAAATCACTTATTACAAATCGTACGAATAAAAAAAATGTGAAAATGAATTATTAGCTAAATAGTGGTTCTTTTTACACACTCAACTAGTTCAACCAAATCGAGATCCAACATTTTCTATTTGTTTTGAAAGCTAATTTACTGTTTGCACTCGATTTACTCTTAATAGGTTGTATACATTTTAAATACAATTATTCATTAGTCTGTATTATTTTATAAACACTTATGACTTATACACTGCAATGTTGTATAATAGTTAGTACTACGTACCGCGATACACCCTGAAGGGGTAAATAAATAACAATGCACATTGGAACGTAAGTAGAGTATCGTTTTAAGCATAGTTCTTATTACGACACATTTAATTTATAAAATTTATAATAATAATAATAATAATAATAATAAATATAACAGAAACTATTAACACGAAAATATGTCAGTACGACCTATTTAATATATAGTATAATACCTAAAGTAGTTATAAATAATATAAAGCGCGCGTGTATATAATTATACTTTCATTATTCTTTTCATTGTTCCGTACCTACTGACATATCGCAGTAAATAATAAAATATAGAATATTGATATAGGGCGAATTATGTTAGGGTCACAGAGTGAATTTTAAAAATAATTTATGTAGATCTAATCGTCTGAGTTTTAAAAATAAATTATAATTTATTACAAATGTATATCATGCGTATGCGTTGCAGCTTGCTAGTCGCTTGCTTGTGCCTACACTGAATTAACAAATATTCATATATTATTATTAACATTTAGTTCCATAAATATTTCAGTTCAAAACTAAACCAAGCATGGGATCACACTGCACAAACGGTTAGTTTAGAAATGTCATCTTTAATTTGAAAAGAAAATAGCCAACCTCATATTTCATATTTTTCCGTCCTCTTTTCAGTCCAATCTCAGAATCAAACTACGCTTGTACAACGCCCGGGCCCGGACCCAAATAATAATAACCTATCCACTGGGGATCCATATGTTATAGGAAACGTACTATCATCCAAGGGCCAACTTATGCCCCCTTGCCAGGGCTTGAATACCGTGATGGCGTGATCTGACCTATATACTCATATATCTAGTATAATATTTACTCATAATATGGTATAGATACAAATCTGAGACCTTGCAAATCATCTGACAATCCACACAATCCGCAAGCTTTTCATAGTAATAGATAAATCACTCTGTATTATTACTGATGCCCCATAGTATTCAACTAAGATAACATCATATACAAAGATCTGAAAAATATGGTGACTGTCAATCACCTTTTCAAGCATCATAATAAATGCTTTCATTTATAATTCATCTCCAACGTTAACCTTTTAATAAAAATAATAATATGACCTCCTTTTCTATTCCTGGTGAGCCTCCTCCTCGCCGGCTAAAACGCTGCGACTTAAATCGATACTATTAGCGATACTAATCAATAAATACTTAAATGAGGTATTATACCAGCCAATAGGTGACTTCCTCCTCGTACCGCTCACCTCATACAATTATTTATCATCAACGATAAAGTTTACATTCTATATTATTATTGTATTCAACTAGTTCAACTAGTCTATACAAGGAAATAATTATATTCGATTCGTTATTATTGTCATTCGTATAAGAACCTACGCGTTACTTATTCGACCGTTTTCCGACCTCCGATCATACGCCGTTTTCCCTAATAATTCTAAATTAATTGGACTTTATATTACATTATCGATCCGATTCGTTTTCCGCTGCTCAGTGTGCCGCATACCATAGACGAATATTCCGTATGTGTGTACCTACTAAACACCTCTTATCCGCGTTATCTTAAGGTCAAAAACGTTACTACGAACACGCAACGCAGTCATCGCTGTGTACATATATATGTAATATACATACGCAGTACGTGATAGTATTATATTCACACAGACGTGGTAGGTAGGTATATAGAAAACACCGAGGCCTGGGGTCGTAAAACGATTTGTGCGCGCCGCAAGTCTTAACAAATTCGTCTAAAGTGAGAGGAGTATCTATATATATATATAATATATACACACATAATACTATTATACAGACCTATATCTATATACCTCCGTATGATTAACGACAAATAGAATAATATAATTATACACATTTACATAATAGCTCGAAAACTACGAGCGTGCTGTAGTGCGTGCTACTCGGAACTGGGTGGGTATGTGTGATGATGTTCGCGGCTCGGATACCTACTCGTATATCTAATATTATGAGTGTATGTGCACATATATCTCGGTACACATAATATTATGTGCACTGTAGGTGCAGCGTTTGTATATGTGAATTGTGTATTTGTGTATACCCACATTATGGGGCAATCTCACTATCTCAGAGGGCGCGAGACACCTCGTCGAGAGTCGTGTACTCATGCAAGTAGGTACACATACAGATATACAGGATGATTTTTTTTCAACTTATCCTATAACTTTTATAAATTAAAAATGTACGATTTAATAGCACCCATTGTTGCTGACCGGTCAAAATCTAATTCACAATGTCTCAGTAAGGCAAAAGTTAATTATACTTACCCATATGGCATTGCGTTGAACTGCATGACAAAATATTTAACTTAAGAACTGTAACATTATATAATACATATTCCTTGTAATGCGTTGCTGCTTCAAACCTAATTATATCAGGGTGCAAATAACTCATGTAAATGTACGTCTATGATCAATACATTTTGAAGCTGTCTGACTCTCAAGGCATTCATTGATGGCTTATATTGACATTTTTCCAGTAGTTTTTCAAGTTTCTGAGATTAGCGCTTCAAACGTGCAAATGTATTTGTTAAACAGTGAACCCCGTGCATCCCTCTCAGCCATGACCCTAAAAGAAGGGCGCAAATAAGTTCTAAATATGACACTGAATGAGACGTTTTAAGGGGTAACCCTGCACGTGCCACACAACTCCACTCACGCGAAAGTTCTAACTATAGTTAACTACTTATTCCATTTTTTTGTATCGAAATACTCCAAAAAATATTCCAGGTCTGAGTACAATATTTAAAAATGTATGTTGTCTTTCAAAAAAAGTAAAAAAGAAACATTTTTAATAAAAAACGAAAACGATAAAAACTTTAACCCAAAAAAATGTTGTCTGGTTGTAGTGACATCGAAATTGTGAAAAAATAACATTTTAAAATCTTTGATTTTTTTATAATAACGAGTGTTATTATTGTGCGATACAACATAAAATAAACGTCCTGTATGGCTGTATATATAGTATATATATTTACATTACATGTATATATTTAAGTATAGGTATAATGAATAAATGACGAATGATCGTTTCGTATAGGTGTTTATGTATACTCGCATATTTATACGTATTAATTTGCAACGAAATATACTTCCTGTAAATATTAAATTGATTATTTATTTAATATACCTACACGTACTATTTATTTAATTTTTTTTCACTTGGCTCGAAACGCTACCGCATTTCTAATAGTTGATCGATTCAAAAAAATAAAAACCGACAAAACCGGTCTTGCTAAATACCTTTCGTCAAAATACTATATTATATCCCGATGACCATAATTTATTGTATATAGGACATAAAGCGGACGGGGAGTCATTGCGGTGGCGTGCGTTGGAGGAAGCGTTTTCGATTAATAGAAAAACACATTTAAAAAAAAATATATTCGAATGCTCCGAACGAGAATTGACCCAACATATAATATATCACATAACCTGTACGGCTGTACCCCTTTAACCTACGTAACTGCTGTCGTCGTCGGTACATGTCAAACATAATATAGTACATTAGTATAGGCACACTTAAATACTCGTGACGGCAGACAACCTCCAATGCACTGGCTGACGTGTTGTTGCAATCGCCAGCTACAATGGTATATGTGTAGGGTATAGCCAATTTTTTTATAATATTCAGTTATTAGTTACCTACGACAAGATAATACCTAATGCGCTCATCATCAAAGTTTAATAGATAGGTATAGTATAATTTATAAGTGTAGTTAATTACGATATCATGTTTTTTACCATTACTTTCGTCTGTCCGTCCGACAACTTTATTGTACAATTTACTCGAATTAACACTGCGGGTCAGGTGGATCGCTGTTTCTTCTACGGAAGTAATAATTATGATTGCGAACAGAAAAAATTCCATACAATATTATGTGTATATTATTACGTGATATCATACATATTTAAATATTTATATAACATAATATATATGTATAATACTATAATGTATATACAGGGTGGCTACTACCACTTGCATCCTTTAACAATATATGTTATACTTACACTTGTTAAATATCATATTCTCAAATACTTAAACATTTTGATACCAATGACAGAATGTCCTGTTGTGATACAAACTTATTTTTTTCAAAATGAGAACAATTCTTTTTACATTTTAGATTATTAAACAGATTAATTGTTTTTAACGTTTTGATGTTTGGAAAAATAAACTTTAGCGAACAGTTTTAGAGTTATTTACTTTAAAAATTCTATACTAAGGATAATATAGGTCCATCGTCCATCATAACAGGTTTGGGACTTGGGAGATATAAGAAGCCTTGAATCTTGATAGTATGAAAAAATTATAGTAATTCATCTATTGCCACTTTATAATACGTTAAGTTATCTGAGTAATAATAACACCAAATTAATGTTTCTGTCACCTATTTTATACTTTATAAAAAAAATTACTAAAGATTATTATTCTGCAGAGTAATGAGTATAAATACATTTTATTAAGTCAATAACTACTCTTTCAAATTTTGATTAAGATACATAAGTATTGTAAAAAATCATCTGTTTAACAGTTCTCTAAAAAAAAGGTTACTGCAGATTCTTATTTGAAAAAAATTGTCTTATATCATCACATAGAAATAAACTGCCTCTAGCTGTATCACGTGACACTATACTTAAATTATATAAATAATCTAAAACCTAAGTAGCTTAAAATTTAGTCATGACTCCATTAAGTAGGAAGGCATACTTAAAAATAAAACCAGAATAAGATTTGAACAGATGCATTATACTACATTTTAAAAAATGAGGGTGATGAGTTTGATCGTTGCCCTGATGTATACTTATATATATTATACATGCGTATCAATTGTGTGCGGGCGACGCTTAGAAACACATTCTTAAAGTGTATTATAAATTATAATACTATCATTTGTTACCCCATTTGCCGGAGGGCTTGCCATATTATTTGTTTACCCGGTATAACATACGCTGCAGAATACGTGTTTTTTGACATTTCCTACGCTGCGATCGACAACTCGTTATGTATCTACTGAAACAAATCCGCATACATCGTTTATTGTATGAACCTACATAAATATATGATAAAATACTGCACCTGCAGCCGTCCGTCAAGGTCGTCTCCGTCAAGTCCTGTACACATTATAATATACGAAAACGCTGCAACATTATCTCGTGTTGTTATTCCGCGTCTCCTACCTATATATACCTATATGTTATAAACTTTTAGGCGGAAGCGTGAAAATATATAACACGCGGACGTAATTACTAGATGACTTAAACGGCCATAATATAGTGTATATGTAAAATATTGTAAATACATATAATAATAATCATAGGTAACGATTCGGATTGTCCTTGCGATATATATAGGTACCTACTTACATATATTATAAGGTACCTATTTGTATGATTCACTCGTTGTACGATATTATGCAACAGTTGTAGGTATATAGGTACAAAAATTTGAGTACCTACCGATGTACCAAGAATTAAACGAAAATGATCGATCGATCGATACAACTTTATGTCTCTACATTACTTTTTAGGAAGGCAGTATTATACTACCAGTATATAATATATTTCGGCCGATTATAACTCACGTATCCGTTGAATAAGATTTGGGGTGGTATATATATATATGTGCCTATTGTGCACCATTGGGATTATTATTGATTGACGTAGCGCGCGATCGTAGAAAGTTTCTACGCGTTAGAAGAAAAAATAATAATTTTCCGAATCCTCTTCGTGCTGCGTTATATTATTATGTAATATTCTATAGGTACTCATACTCATATATAATAAAGTGACCATATTATATTATTTTTAAACGCCGTTTACGTCGTATACCTATCATGTAGTGAGAAGAAACCATAACGCTAACGTGCTCAGCACACACGTGTGCAGTGTAGCGTATGTGTGTGTTCAGGTACATACCGTATACCGTATACACCTAAATAGTTAATGACCTTCCACGGCGAGCGCGCGCGCGCACGTAGAGTCGGTCCACTGCACCGCTGCACTGCGGTCGTTGGGCAGCAGAATAGTAATCGGATGCATTTTGCACTCGAGTGCACACGAAAATCATATTACTTTAAAGTACCAACGACAACACGCTATACAAATACAAACGTCATTATAATGATATAGCCATACAAGACGGTACCTATGTATATATATACCTGAATTATATTTTAGGTAGGTAATATATATATACTATACATACTTATATACATATAGGTAAGTGATATTGTACACCGCAGCGGACGCGTGTCCGCCTTATATATATATACACGTCCGGTAACCCAACTTCGACACGATATCGCGATCAGAAAAATTATTCAAATGCGCGCAAAAATTACGGGCGGCTGCGCGCTCTCGATATATATCGATCACTTTCACTGGTCCTGCTTTCACCCGCGCGGTTAAACGCTAACACACACGCGTACGCATATCATTACCGTGTGCCGCACACAACACCTCTGCGGGCGACGAAAATCCAAACGACAGTAATAATGATAATAATAATAATATTGTTGTTACAAGCACATGCATAACGCGACATAACAATCATAAAGCCGCAGTGGCGTAATTTGTTGATTTCTGAGGTGTTGGGAGGGATGACATTTTTGTACATTTCACCAATAACCCACCAAAAAAAACGGCTAAAAGTTGAATTGGCTATACTAAAAAAGTTTGACCTAACCCTTTAAACATGTCTTTTTTCATAACTTAAAGTATACATAGTATATACTATCATAAGAAGCCGGCTAGTCACTTCTTCAAGGTATGGTGAGACACGTTGTATATAATATAAATAATGGACAAGATCTAGATCTAACAACGATACTGATAATAATAGCGATGATAATGATAATATAATATTAATTCGAAAGAATCTTGCGAGCGGTTACCAAACGCCTGTAGACACCGAAGAATCCTCGTCGAGGATACACATTAGGAAGTATATAATATTATAATATAATTCATAACATGTTCGTCATTTACCACCGTTTTTCATCGATTTTGTCCCATATGGTAACGATTTATTAAGGTCCTTACTCCATATTCGAAGAAGAATGAGACTTTTTAAATGAATAGAATTCCCGTTACCAGTGTTTCTTGACAACCGTTTTGGAGGAGAAAAGGGAAAAGGGAGAGGGTTATCTAACGTAAGTTGCGTCCCGATAACAACATAGGTAAGTTGCGAACCATATTTCTGTCAGGTGCACGTTAATTTAGTCAAACAAAAATGCTTTGCTATTTTAGATTCTGAGCGAAGCGATGAATGTATTGATTTTACAATAATATGTGTTTTTTTTTTGTGTCTGTCATCGCCTTCTGGGACAGTAAAAATGCTTAAAGTGTCTTTAACATCATCTTTTCAGGTAAGAAATTGAATCTAGTTGGAACTTTGAAGGGGTCAGAGGTAAAAACATCCAATAATTTTCAAAAGCGTCAGGACTAACAAACAAAAAATTAAGGAAAAACAGATTTTTACGCTAAACCAGTTTTCGATTTTGTTTAAAATTAAAAATTAAAAACGTTACATTAAAATACATTTCATAATTTATTATTGATAAATAATTACGAAAAAAAACGCACGTACCTATACATCTATAATATCATTAAATTCCCATGCGTCACACTCCACTCAGATACTCCGACTGAACGATTTTTCACACGGATTATATGGCTGTTCCCCCGTGTGCATGTGCTGATGTACTGTCAAGTGGCCACTCTGACTGAAAGATTTGTCACGTACGTGTCCACCAGTATATTGTCTCTCGCGCACACGACTTTTTCCGCCATAAGTGAATTGGTTACTTGGTTCATTTGATGCCATTAATTCTACCGCAAATGTCACCGTTGTTACAAGTTTTTTCTCTCATCTTGCTAAATAATAATTATGTATATCGGTTAACGGGTTATGAAAGTTTGACTTTATTGTTTTATGTTATAACAAACACTTGTTCTTTTGGTTACTAGACTATTTTAGTATTCAGTCTACAGTAAATTTGAATTTATTGATATAAAGTTAGGTTTGTTCTACCATTTAAAGTTATACATTTTAGGACCAAAAGTTTGAATAGTAGTTAAACTATTACCACGCCTAAGGTATCTGCTTAATGGTTAATCATCACCATATAATTTGAGTTTAATGGTACCATAACAATTATATATTACATCGTTACATGACACCTATTTAAATATTATAATGTATAACTATATGAGCTTTATATTGCACACAATAATCACATCTAAATACCGTCATTGAGATATAAGTGCACGTTTCATGTATGAATATTTCACACATTATACTTCCTCGCTTAATCGCCGAGAAGTCCGTGCAGTTGAGTCGGCGGCACGTGACGAATTATTCAGCCAGATGAGTGGTCCCGGTTAGGGTAGCGTACCTCACAATACATTAATTGTTGTCGTTCGACGAGTACGACCAGTCGAGTATTCAGCAATCTAATATATTATTAACACTATGGTCTATGTTGATACTCCGAAAAAAATTACAGGATAAATAAGTGCCAATAATGCAAAAAAAATATACAGTTGATAAATTATTTCATTTATTACATTATTTATTATATCACTACCGGAATCTGACTATTTCACGAGTTGTACTACAAACACGTTGGAGCAGGCACCCTTAGCAATTTTTTTTCTTCAAACCGTTACTACCATTTTTCTATTGATAACAATATTATTTATATTATTATAATAAAATTACTATTATGGGAGAAAAAAGCGTCTTCAATACTGAAATTTGTTTACCAGTGTTATAAGCTAGTGCTCAACTCTTGACTAATTTATTGTGATACATAAATACACACATATATATAAATATGGTTTAAAACCTATGTACATTGGCATAATCCAGCACATAGTACATTTTAATGGAAGAATACAATTGAGCGTACCTATATATACTTATTCAACGCAATAATACGATTAATATGTTGCGGTATACACGCTACGAGGACGTGAAGAAAACTCGACGTCGGTGGAAAGGATGGTAAAAGCCAAGGGAACTGAATAATATTATATATTATTATATTATTGTTTGAGCACGTGAAACAACAACAAGGAGAAAAGAGAGGAACTTTGCAAAACGAAGCGGTGGCGTAGGAATCCTCTGGAGGACGTCGCGTATATATATTATGTAGAAACTTGTTGTGTTATTTTTTGAACGATTTTTCGGACACAAAATACGATACAATATTAAATTAAACACTATATATACGCGTGTATACGTCTTCGCGTGGGAAAACCAAGGACCTGTCGCCGCCCCGCGATGGGATGTACATCATATTATAATATATGTATATGATATCCGTCGTACAGCCTTGTGCATAATACGAATGTAATACGCTACTATAATAATATATTCAACGTACTTTCGGACGACGACTGCGGCACGGACGACGACGAATTTGTGCAATATGTACGATTTTATAATAAAAAGAGAATATTATTATATAAATACAATAATATATTATTATTATAGACGTATAGACCGTTTTCAGGTCAACTGAGCGGTGTATATGCGCTTAAAATATAAATTCTTGGACGAGCTCCGGCGAGCGCGATACCCGAGGACGATGACGACGACGACAACAACGAAACGACAAGTCGACAACGAAGGATCCCAGTCGCAGGCGACGAAAAATATGTAACGTATAGAAAAAAAAGTAAGTCGTATACAATCGACCGTCAAGGACGATACGTCGATGACTATACGTACAACATGTATATGCAAACGGCGTAAACGCCCTACTCAACACCCCATATACGACTACGTGAACTATACAGCAGCGACGACATTACAGCGATATATATTAATAAAATGCATTTAATCGTATCGTGTGCGCTTTACTATAAATTTGTTATTGTCTCTTTTCTTTTTTTTCTCGCAATAACAATCCGTAAAAAACGTGTATAGGCGGTGAATAAGCAAAGCTCTGCGGCGGCGGTCCCGCTGGGCGTAGTCCAGATTTTAAAAAAATCACGTATAACAATACGTGCGTATGTGTGTGTGTGTGTGTGTGTGTGTGTGTGTGTGTGTGTGTGTGTGTGTGTGTGTGTGTGTGTGTGTGTGTGTGTGTGTGTGTGTGAATGCATATACGAGCGCGTGTGAGCGTGCGCGTTGTCTCTTATTATTTTTTTTCATTTTGGATTTCGAATCTCACACGACTGGAATACTCAAGTGGGGCTGAGGTCGCGCCGGGTAGGACGTGCATATAAAACAAGAGGCGAGCACCGGCCGCTCACCAGTGCCGATCATCGCGTCACCGTCCGCGAAAGTGAACTCGATTTTATCATTTCATAATACTATTACACTATACTATAATTGTTGTATTTTTCTAAAGTGGTTTACACGTCTCCGTATCTTAATAAAACACATCTTGACCAATATTAAATTGTATTAGACGCGGTCCTCGTCAAGATGAAGATCTATCTACTCGCTTCCGTCCTGCTCATCGCCGCATACCAAGGTAACAACTGCGCGCCGGTACAAATATTATAAATAATAGAGTAAAATAATTTAATGTATACACCGAATAGTCTTAATGTGCTGTAACATCTCTCCCTATATATGAAATCCTCCGAAATAAAATGTACTGTTCGTCGTTTTATTATGTCTTAAAAATCGACGAGAATTCGATGAGATATCGACGAGAAAAAAAACTTCAAAAGTTCGAATACAATTACCGCGTCAATCGTTTGATAAAGAGTATTTACTTCGAACCGTACCGAAGTCTTGAAAAAAATCTGCTCCGCGCATCATGTAGTCCGCTCGTATATACGTATGTATATGTGACAATTACGAGTATCCTAATAATATTATACAAGCTATACGACGAGTATACTGCGATTGGTTATGTGTTTTTCGACATATTATTTTCCTCGGTTCATGTAACAATAAGGAGTTCGTTGTGTTCGTGTTCTCAAAAATCCATCGGTATATTCAACGCGACACATACGATGTGTTACATCACGAAACCCGGACACGCAGAGATCGGTGAAGCAATATAATATACGCGTATATATGGGTAAATAATACAATATAAAATAATGCGTTCGTATATTAAATTATACGTCGCGGCGGTTAATGGTGTGCCTTATACATATACGTCGCGCGTACCGCAAATTATGGCGCATTAAAATAACACTATACAGGTAACATTGTAATGTACCCGACATATTAATAATATATTGTATACGTAGTACCTGCCTATACAGTAATACAGTATCATTAATGTGTGTATCGCGCATAAGAACGGGGAAGAGTGAAAGAAAAAGAAAAAAATTTCAGTCCGACTGGTGGCTATAATACCTATATATAATACCATGTTTGTGGTCTGCCGGCGGTGTGGGAAAAGTGAAATTTTGACAAGTTTCTTCCTCCTATGCCTCGTTATATATATATAGGTACGTATAGAAAATTCCGTTACCCGCGCGAAACGTATTTCCACACACGCGTAACGCGCACACAAACAACCCGTCTGTAACGTACAGAAAATGACGGATTGATTAAGTAAATGTGTATAAAGATTAAAAAGATAAGTACGTGTCATAGATTTTTATATTTTTTGCAGTAGGAATGTTTGAAACATTTTCCTAATTCTGAACTACATGCATACTCCGTGTATTCAGAATTTCCTCAATCGAATGCCAATTTTTATTTTTGCTCACACCCCCTTCTTATAACTGAAAATTGTTGATAGTAAAAGTTAATTTCATTCATTTCACAACTTGATAAGAAAATCAAATTCAACAATGAAAAATTTATCATAAACGCATGTTGCCCATTTCAAAAAGGTGACGTAGAGGGCAAACGTTTCATCTCACTCTACTCAGCGAGGCCCATAAAAACTTATTTGCCAATAGTGCATGCTTTTTTTCCACCCGGGGTAGTTATAAATTATAATAATATGTGACTGCACATATATGTGGCGCACTTACGGTCTTACGTCCATCTGTATTCTGTATAGATCGCATGAACAGGTCATCAGACGCCGTTCGCTTCCCATGCACGTAAAATATAATGTAATATTGTAATAACAAACAGACGAGCCATTAAAATCAAGAAAATAATAAGCAAATAAATAGCTCTCGGGGTGCGGTCGGACGAGAGTGAGCACGTACCTGCTATAATAGGTTTATACGCGTGTGACCGGTGGAAAAATGACGATGGAAGATACGATAATTAAAAGTGGCCACATCAAACGAGGGCCCGTGTAGACGTTCAGTGACTTGTGTGTAATGTTTGTGAGGTAACCTCCAGGCGTGATGAAGACGCGGGGTGGCAGTGAGAGGGAGAGATTTAAGACTTATAAACACGCGTATTCCTACTCGATTTTCATGAACCGGAAGACTTGGTGTGTGTTGTGTGTGTGTTACATAATTGCCTAGACGTTTTCGAACCCAAAGACGGAGGAAACGTAACGCCGCTGCCTAACCCTTTTTTCTCTCTCTCGGTCACTCTCTCTCTCTTCTCTCTTCTCTCTCTCTCTCTCTCTCTCTCTCTCTTACTCTTCTCATTTCTATCTACTTATACACCGACTGCAATGGCACGGCCACTCACCTCTAGCGACGACGGCCACTCCAAAATGTGACGGCGTCTAATGAATAATGGATCGCCGATAATAATAATATTAAAACGAGTCGAGACACGATCGGTGAGCTCACGGAAAACGCGCATATATTATCAATTACGCAACATAATACCGCTCGCACGCTGCAGTATACATATTATGGTATACCTATTGATATACCTATATAGGAATAATACTAATAACAGTAATAACTAATAAGCATATAATAACGCGTACACCGAGATAAAGAGTTTTGTCAACTTTTAGGCACGCCCAAGGACGGCGATAACCTATATTTTTTTATAATAAGTGTGTTTTGTGTGTGTTGTGTGTATGTGTGTGTGTGTGTGTGTATTGTGTTATGCAGACAAATAAATATATATTATACGACATAACACAGTGGCTGTATGATATAATAATAATATAATAATATAATTCCGTTTTCTCTGCCGAAGAATGTCGTATGTAACGAGATTATGCAGCGCGCGCGTGCGTTTGATATTATTATTATTATATATTCGCACCCATTGCCTAGGACCATAAAAACGAGTTCGCTTTCTATAATTGACGATGGCGATGCAGCCGTATTTGCTTGGGCTTGGTCCGACCACAGTCCGGTTTTCGTCTTCCTGTAATACTTCCATCCGCGTCGTATCATATGATATAACAATATATAATTTTATAAAATATTTTATTATTATAATATTGTCGGACGGTCACAAATTGCAAATTGGTAATACATTCGCACTCTACAAACGCATTTGTTGACTAATGTCTAATACTGCTATTAACTACTACCAACTAGGTACTAAGCACTCGGGGCAAGGGTCTTGTGCTTACGTATAGTTTATACGTTTACGCAATGCACGACGAGGGCGATCGATAGTCGGAGATCCATAAACGCGCGTGGTTGCAACACTTCGCAGACACATCACAATATATTGAATATATTATTAATTATAATATAATGTACACAGAGAAAAAGAGAGAGAGAGATTGTGTATCTGTCGTTTTTTATTATTAATAAATTGTCCTTCTTCGGTTTCGTGCGTAACACAGGTGACCTATACTGCAGAAACTATACATTATTACATATAACAAACTAAAATAACGAGCTGGAGTGTGGAAATAAAAACAAATTCGCCTATACGGCTAAAACCGGCTGCGATCTTCATCTGATCCGCCGGCGGGACACCGCGTGCGTGACCCACACGAGTGATCGCCGACACCGCCGGTCGTACCTATATAGTCAAAACCGGATACAACTACGTATATTACATATTATTATTATTATATAGCGCGCACGTATTAATATATTATTATTACCTATATACGACGTATGTCATAATAATAATTATCATCATCATTTTTGACCCAGAAACCCGGGGCGAGTTCCATTCCCGGTGTTTCGCAATCGCCGGTGGTTACAGAATATCTACCGCTACAATGCGGACACCATAAAAAAAGTACTTATATAAAATACGCATTTATTGTACTTACGTAGGTATACATCCGTCGCAATATAATGTACGGACGCGTTACGCGTACAAACTCGTAGGCGGGCTAGGGTAGTGCGACAATTGTTTTCGTACACCATTGTATGCACACGCCAACGGACACGTTCAACTAAAATATAATATAACGACGGAGCATAGATATGGGGAGAAGCGAGATGGAAAAAAAGCTGCAGAATCATACTCGCGATCATACCCGGCTAAAGGTCATCAAGCGATAGAATCCCACGACTCCGGAGGCGACTACAATTGTATAGGTACGCGTTTTCTGTATACATCGCGATACGCTGCAATGGTCCGGCCCCGGCGTATGTGTTATTATTATTATTAAATACAATACGCGTATTTTAATAACTCGTGTGAGGAGGCCCGTGCACTTGTGTGAGAGCTCAAAAATATTATAATTACATAACGTCGTCGGCGGCGGTGGCTACCATGTTTTGAATACCTCCGCCGCTACCGCCGCCGTCTTCGCGACGCGTTGCATAAGACGACCGGACACAATGGGGCGCGCCCCAAGGTCCTGGGAAATAACTATATAATAATAATAGTAAAGTAATAGTAATAGTACCTATAACAAGCGCCGCGGTATGTTTATTAACATCATAATTGTCGTCATCGTTATCGTCATCGACCACCGTCGTCGTGCCTATATAATATATATATATACCTATATAGTAATATATAATTATTATACTTGATAAATAATAATACGCTCTTCGTATTTATATGCGCAGTTCAAGGCCAGAGAGAAGAGTTCAAGTGCCCAGACGACTACGGATTCTACCCGCACAGCATATCGTGCGACAAGTACTGGAAGTGCGACAACAATGTGGCTGAGCTAAAGACTTGCGGTAACGGTCTGGCGTTCGACGACACCGACCCCAAATACCTGAAAGAGAACTGTGATTACTTGCACAACGTTGACTGCGGCGCCAGATCACAATTGGGTAAGAATCGGTTGACAATTTTACAACAATTGCAAAGTATTGACTTCCACAAAGTTTTCTGCGACTATAAGTTTGCATTTTTTGATATATATATTATCTTTTCTTTTTTCCTTTACTTACATAAGACATAACTTAATATACTACTATCAATGAGTTTCCATCTCGATAACTACGCTTTTCCACCTGTATCTATAATATCTTCAACTGCTTCTCCAAAATGTTCGATTCCCAAACTTCATAAGCGTTCTTCCATTATATCAATTCATATTTTCCTTGGTTGGACTCTAGGTCTTCTTCATTTGCTTTCTATTCTATTGTCACAGCCTTACTGTTTCATATATTTTCCTCTCCTTTACTCCTCGAATGAAGCCAATTACAAGTGCTATAGCTTGTAAATGAATGTATGGTTTATATATATATATAAGATATAACAATAATTATTATATTATATTACCTCGTTTCTTGACAATAACTCGCTTAATTTACGCGCTGCAGAACCTGCCGTCGGTGGACCCCACTGCCCAAGATTATACGGAATCTTCCCGGACGATGTCAAGTGCGACACTTTCTGGAACTGTTGGGGAGGAGAGGCTAGCAGATACCAATGTTCTCCGGGTCTGGCTTACGACCGCGAATCCAGGGTGTGCATGTGGGCCGACCAAGTACCGGAATGCAAAGTCGAAGGTTAGTATATTATATACTAGGTACACTATACAGTGTATATTATATAGTATTTTGGTCAAGCGCGTACAAATAAATTATACGCAATAACGATATGAATTTTGCAATCAAGTGGATATCGATTTAAATAACGGAGTGTTTATTTTTTTTCGTGGTCCACCGTAGAAGTAGCAAACGGTTTCAGCTGCCCGGCCGCCGGTGAATTATTGGCTTCCGTTGGATCTTTCAGTAGACACGCTCACCCAGATGACTGCAGGAATTACTACATTTGCATGGAAGGCACACCCAGAGAATACGGTTGCCCGATCGGCACAGTTTTCAAAATCGGAGATTCCGAAGGTAGCGGAAGCTGTGAGAACCCCGAAGACGTTCCCGGATGGTATGCAAACACTATATTTTTATTTTAGTTTTTATCCATTAAGTATTTCGAAGCGTGTACTCACTACTCACTCTCTGCAATGTGGGTAATAGTCGTGAATTAATATGAACGAATGTAACACTAATTACGTTTGTAATACATACATCCCATAGTAGATATACTGCAGAGTGATTTATATTCAAACACAATGATCCCTATTTCCGACTATTTTCAGTAGTAGCAGTAGTAGTCGTTTACTGCAAATGAAAATTTTATGATTTGTCTTGTATTGATAGTTTTCATTTCGTACGGTTCTACGCTACGATATATTTCTAAAATATTTTCCCTATAAATCTGCATTAACAGTTTTACGATCGCGTAATGTAATAATATGCAGAAATATAGAGCACAGATTTTACATTTTGCTCAGATGTTTATTAAATACTTGATATCCATAACAAACCATTAGCGATTAGAACAAGATCAATTTATCTTACGGAGTCTATTTATTAAGTTACAACTTGAATCTCCAGCACATAAACGCATTAACGTGTGCATGTGATCATCTGATAAATGAATTTTTCGGTTAGTTCTGCGATGCCGATTTGTCATTATTATAACCACCTAAAACCCGTAGACCGGATAAAGCCCCGATATAAATCGTAAGGCCTTTCCCAAAAGAGTTTGTGAGTACGCGTGAAAAAATTACTTATAAACATATTATATACCTACGATTAACATCTCGGCGTGCATGATGTGGCTGCATGCGGTCTTCAAACCGTTATCGTCGTGAGGGTTGAAGCGTGGTGAAAACCGAAAACGCACTAGTGCATGGGCCAAGCGACGGACGAGGGTACTTCTCGGACGGTTTCTTCTGTATAGTACACATACGGATAGATATAAGCCGTTATTTTACTCTTTCGATTCGTTTAAGTCTCCGAAATGCAGATATCGCAGTTACTATACTCTGCGTATGCCGTGTACACACAAATTATATTATATTATTATTATTATTATTATTATGCCCATTAAGTTGGTACGGAAAATATCGGCTATACAAAGGTGCCACCCGAGTGTTTAGTATAATAGTATAATTTATATTATCCCATCGTTTAATATTTTAATGTGTATTCTTTCTTTCTTTTTTTCCTCTTGCGAAAGCGCTTTTACGAAAACAAACAGTATACAACAATTAACAATTATAGTATACAGGTACAAACGTGTGTAGGTACGAAATTATAAACCACCGCAGCAGAGAGAGGCATATATATATAATATATAATCATTATCGCGATAGTCGAGTATGAAAACGCTTTTTAGTGCGGTGTATACCTACTAATTGTTATACATAGATAGTTTCACGGGCCAAGAGCTGCGTTCCAGACGCACCGGTGAGAACCAAATATCACCACCGTAATCTCCGCTCCACAAGATGTTAGATATGTATAACACGTCGTTTCAATAATGATATATAATATAATATAATAAACACGCACACAACACATACAGCATAACTATATAACGACCGGGTGAGTGCGTGCATAACGATATATAGGTATAGGTTATAATCGTACAAATCCCTGTATAAATATACGTGTGTGTGTATGCGTGTGTGTGGGTATACGCGTGTGTATAAACTGCGTGGTGTGCGCCTACGACGTACATTATATATATATACATAGGTGCACAGACGTGTCTATACAAATACAATTATATATTATATCGTCCGAAATCGTAAAAAAATGTAAATGTGTATTTGAACCACACAAAAAGTGAAAGCGATACTATGCTTCTATAATTCTATATATTATACTACACGGACCACTGTACATATAGATATATATAAGATATAACAGCCAACAGTATACAAATATTTGTTGTCCCGCTTACCTACCGATTTTAACCCGCGGCGGGTCTGGTCTCGTATGCAACGTATACATATTATAATCTATAATAACAATAATTCAACGATTTTACGACCGCGTGATATTCAAATTTAAAATACTACGCGATAATTGATTGCGATCCAAATGAAAAAAAAATGACGCCATACCGAGGAGTAGGAAAATCGTCTGTTCTAGGTTTGTACTCTAATGTGTACCTACCGCCTTACATCTTAAGGTAAAAAATTTAATTTAAATACCTGCAGAATGAATGCCTCTGAACGATGTGTATATTATGTTGCACGCGCCGCGTGTCTCGGCCATCTTTCCGGTGATGCAGGTTTATCGCCCAGGGCTAGATTTTTTATGTGGTTATAATGAAATTTCTCACAAATTCCGTTTCATATTTGGCCCGAGTTCAACTGCAGTCGTGCAGTGCTCAACACCTAACCCACTGCAATTTTTGTTTGATATGAAATTCAATAACGTATATTAACATAATAATATATACGTGAAATTACATAATATAAAGTATACCCAAGTTCCGAAGCGATGTCGCATATTATATCCGCGGCCGTTCTTGACGACGCGGCGGCGGTCCTCAGGACCAAAACCTGTTAAATCAATAATTATTGTTGTTGCAATTGACATTTCGACATTTATTTTTTCAATTCTCACAACCGACAGCCTCCCCGCTCACCTACCTTGGAATCATATAATCAATGACGCCGTGTACCTATGTATATTTATATTCGTATCACAGATTTAATGTTTTTCTTGATATCGTGCGGAATTTCCTGTCTCCGCCGCATCCTTCAGGTTTTTTTTGACTATTCGCAAGACACGCACACAAAATGTAATATGCATGCCCTATGATATTATACACGTAAATGTTTATGTGTACGTAAAATATAAGTACATACCTAGGTTGACTTTTGTATAGGTAGTGAATAGTGATACTTTATACATTTAGTAATATACATTGGCATAATATTAATATAAACGACTCGGCGACGACCGTGAACGGGGTAAAAAAAAATCAAAACCAACCTACCTATATGTGTACGCAGTGAGGACTACTACGGCGACTTGGACCTGAAGGCGATCAGGAAGAGCGAACTGTTGTCCGGGCTGGACAACAAATCCAAGCAATCGTCGTCGGCTGAATCCAAGTCAGCACCCGCGGCACCCAAGCCACAACCCCAAAGGCAACAACAACAATCTAACAGGCCACAACCCCAACAACAGCAGTCCAGCAGACCACAACCCCAACAACTCCCGGTCTCCTCGCAGTCATCCAAAGACTACGAAGATGCTTAGACGAGAAGACAACGGCGGCGGTGTAACTCGCCCTCGGTGAAGGACACACACACACACTTACACACAAACACGCTTTTGAAAGTTTTTTTGTATAACTTACGGTTTTTGAATTGCGTGAGCACCGTATTTGCTCTTTCTCCCCCTACCCCTCTACTGTATACTACCCCTGTCCGACACATATAAATATAAAACAATTTGTATGTGAAGAGGATTTATACACAGGTGCTCACACAATTTAATACGTTTTTTTTTTAATTATTATTATACCTATTATTATTTTGTTTCCTTTTTTTATACGCTTTTTTTTTTTAATCAACGTCGTATTCGAATTTGATCGATTTTCCGTCCGATCCCCTATGTAATTTATCCCTGTTCCGTGATTATTTTCGAAACAGTTACGATAAAAATATATAATACTGCAGGCACATTAATGCGACGAACGGTATTAGCTGCAGCCGCAATTTACTGTTTTTACTACTGTGTTAAGTGCACCTCCATCACTAGTACACACACGTTTTTGTTTGTATAATTATTTTCGTATTTAAGCGCAAAAATCAAAAAAAAAAACTTTTAAATTACCCGAATGTTCATTCACGACACAATCAATACAATATGTGCATTTATTATATACTTCGCACATGTATTAAAATCCCAACCGCAATAGGTGAATCCGCAATGTCGCATTCACTATATATATTGCATTTTTCAAATATCTATGTATAAAATAATTAAATCAATTTATATAATGAACTATATAAAAAATATTTTGTACAAATTACGCTTTTTAATTTTACAATGTGTACTTATCTTTATAATAATTATGTTTTTTATTATTGTAAGTTTATTAATAATTCATCATTTTATTATGATTACCTAGATTAAAAACATAGTTATTATATTAAATATATTAATATATATACATATATATATATATTTGAATACATACATTTTTATATTGTTCATCGCTCATCGCTACCCTCGTCATAATAATTATTCCATCGCAATAAAATAGAACTCGTCCCAAAGTTTCCCATACCTAACTAATTACGTCTATAAAAATGTTAAAACGCTTCGAATGCTGAAGGACAATACTATATTCATAAACAGCAAGTGAAACGTTAAAACGTACTGTAAAAACTACAGAATATTATGTTCATAAAATAACATTATATAAATACTTATTAACATAACATAAATATTATTTACCTACAGGTTACACGTATCTTGCATGCGGCTAACACTAGCGCTTTTTTCATATCTACCTACTTATACAAGTATCCGACTATGGACATTTGTAGCTTTCAATTTTCGTTCTTCGCAAAATGATTTTTAAAAACTTAAGACTTTTCAGTTTCCAGAAAATTGTTTAAAATATCCATCAACTCATTGTTGAAGTTATAAAGCTCTTAATTATATGAGCTTAGCATAAACTTGTGAATTCTGAAATTAGTATTTCCTATTTCCTATATTGTTATAATTCACGTTTGTCATTATATTTATAAACACACCTCTGTCTGGAACTCCAGATTGTATTAACCTACAGTGAGTGGTGTTTTGAGGAGTAAACCGACCACGAAAGGGGGACGTGGGTACGGCGTGTACCAATATTAAAAAAATATTGGCCCCAATTATAGTAATTGGCTTATACCTACCCTGTAAAAATAACAGACATGCGGGTATACCTTAAAAGATTTAAAATTTAAGTAATCTGTATTTTGTATTAGGTACCTATTATTATTTACTATCATATGACATCTATCAACTATTTATAAGTTGAAATTGCGTAACAAATAATTAAGTTTGATAATTACCAGTTACCACGTATAACATATTGCTAATCATGTTTCGTGAAGGCGCATTCACAGCTATGTCGAGTGATCAAATCACCAATCGCATTTTGTAGTAGGACGTTACTTTTTTAGCACCGTGTAGGTAATACCCAAATTGCAACCCAGTACACAAAAAATTTACTACAGCTCAACTTTTAAACCAATAAAGTGACCGATTGTAACCGTAAAGTTCCACCACCTCGCACGACACGACACACTACGACGTAACTGTGAATCCGGATTGACCGTGATTATTGCAATATGCTTTTTATTAAATGTTTAAGTTGCCGCCATAGTAATAAGAATTTCCAAGAGAATTATCAAGTTAAATCGGAGCTGTGAAATAGTTTTAAAAATAGTTTAAATAAATGTACCACTTTTTGGAGGGTTTAATACTTGAATCAGATCAGTTTTGGGCTTATACAATTTTAAAACCACAATATTAATTGCATATTTAAATCGTTACCTTAAATTAGCAATTATCGAATAGTACCAACCTTACAGTTATACAAGTTTTTACGAAAACACCACTGATTACATTTCATATATAATAACAACAATCTATTCTGTACTGACCGTATTGTGATTGAACAAGTTAAAATAAACTAAAGTTACTATATAAGTACCAACCTATACGGCTACACAACTAATATCTTAACCAAATTGTCCGAATCTGGTTGATCTCGAAAAGAAGCATTAAAACAATATGTGTTGAGTATCGCAAAACAGTGCAACTTGAGCAGTTGAGCGTAAACACGTGAGATAAATATAATACTTACATATTGGATATTATACAAAAATAATCATTGCGATCATAACCCATCAATGAAATTCCTCAGAAATAAATTGATTTAAAAGACAATACCGTTTAGACACAATAATTAAGGTGATTGGATACCAGTAAAAAAAAAACAATTTTATGCGACGGGAACAATAATTTAAATTCAGTCGGAAACAGCGGATACCTACAAAATTGGATTAACACACCCACCCTAAGACGATTTCACACACAATCGCAGCTGTTATGTGATGTACATCAATATGAAATGTTGCATTTTTATTAATTGTCTATTATAATGAATACCCTTATAATGGATACCCACCGTGTTCGGGTTCAGTTATAGCGAGGTTATATTATAATGTGATTCATGGTCTTAAAAATTACCGTATGATAGGTATTAGGTAGGTAGTAGGTACCTAATAAACGAACGGACACATATACGCGACCAGTAATCCTAACGGAAGTTTTGAGTATAGCTCTACTAGGACGACGGTATTATAATAATTATAATATACACTTACGAGAACATAACTATGCATGAGGAAGTCGTCTATCACAGCATGTACACAATAAATTTAGTTAAGTTTAAGTAATTGTGTTGCTGCTTTAGTTCTTTGGTCAAGTAGAACAAATCTATTACCAGTATAATGAAATCTTAAAAATATACAGACGCACGATGCTGCGTTAACACAAACCTAACATAGAATAAAAAAAATAAGTATGAAATATTAACACATTAATAATTTATTTAAGTATTGTTTTAATACGATCGTTTTTAACTCAATTTAAAGTTAACAAATTATTAAGCCAAAAGATAAATATTATGAATATTATGGTTGTTTAACATTTCAATATTTATTTTACGTTTATAGTGAAGACTACTACGGAGATGTTGACCTCAAAGCACTGCGAAAAATTGGATACAGACGTTGATTGTGAGATGCACAATTCCTCAACCTGAACCAAAGATATTTCATACAACGGAAGCCAAATAAAAATGGACATTGATTAAAATACCAAACATGTCGTTATTATGTAAAAATACATATAATACATACATACATGAGCTTGCCAAAAAATAAATGCTTTTTTTATATATTTGTATTATATTGTTTTGATCAAATAACATAATTTCTTAACTTTATACAAAATATCATTCTGAAACAATAATATTTATATATCATGACTAGAATGTAATATATATAAATATATATATATAGGTTATATATTGCTTATATTATATAATGTTTAAATTTGCATAGAAATAATGTAAGCTAAAATATTTAACTATAAAACTTGGTACACAATGAAGCAAAAGAAAATGTTTAAAAAATCACAGTAAGATACATTATATGTGGGTAATATAATAACCTGAGACATTTCGGTTGTGACACCGTGACTAGTCACATAAAAAAAAAAAAAATAATAAACAAACAAATTGAGCAAACAATTTAAAACAGAACACAAAAAAAAATATTAATACACAAATGTAAGTAGCAAAAATAAAGTAATAATAATAAATAAATATGGCTGTCAACGTTTTGATTTTACTACACTAACAAACTTTGCTCAAATCAAAGTGTTTTACACAAGGTTTCTTTTTACAAATCATATAAATTATGTTGTAATATAATATATATATATGTATAATAATGTACTCACTTTCTTAATAATAAGAATTTAGCGAGTAGATTCACCAGTTAATAGACAAATAAGGAACTGGTTACCAGTTAAGTTTCATGTTCATGTTTGATAAACATTCCCATAAAATATTAATATTATACTATAATTGGATCTGAATTGCTAGTTGCAATGGCACAACTGTTCAACACATATAACAATAATGAAATGTGCATCAAGTAAAAAAAATTAACAGATAAAATTAAAAAGTAATTTTCAGCGACTTGAATAGTAACTAGATCTGTCATACAATTAATTAGGTATAATATGTTTAACATTGTTTTTCATAATTTAATATTATATTATTATGTATAAGTTGTCTTTTTAAATTGCTAAATTAAATATTTATATCGAACATGATTTAATAATTTATGTTATAACGTTATGATTAAGCCGTTTGATTCACTCACTGTTTTTGGGAACAGATTCTTTACGTCTCTGCCCACACAGTCGTTGTCATATATCGTTGAACTGGCAAACGACACGTCTACGTGGTTGAGGTGTGTATCTTCGATCTTTTTCTTCCAATTTTGGTTGACCAAATAATCGTTGTTGGTAAAATTTATGTAAAGGCGATGATCCACTTTCTGATAAGCGACGTGGTGGTGGAGTTGGTGGAACAGGAGATACATATCGCCTAGATAAGGCTGGAGAACCTTCAAATGTCTTACGTACAGGCGCTGGAGAGGCAGGGCACACCTCACGCCTTGTTACCAATGGCGACGAAATTGCTGGTGTGTTTTGGTTTCGTGGTGGTGGACTAGGAGGAGTTTTGCTCCATGGAGCGAATTTGAGGTAGGTAGATATTAGACTCTTCCTTGGACTAGGTTTGGGTGAATCCGAGGGATTAATTTCTCTAGGAGTATTTCGTTCAAAACGGCTTGGAGATACAGAAGATGACCTAGAAAAAGTTTAAATCATGTATCTATAAACACTAACTCAAAATTGTTTTAATTAGTTAAGATCAATCTCAACTTATCTTAATTACTTAAATCTTAATTTTACTATTCTCACCTTGAATGGTGTTGGTTTTGTTGATGATAAAACCGTTGCAGCACTAATGGACTAGTATTGGCAGAAACATTTCCACCATTTGTCAATTGTCCCGTCAATTGTTTATACGGTGACAACAACACTGAAGGAGGCACTTCCATACTTGGGAAGCGTTTCACAGGTTTTGGAGAGTCCATTACAAAGTTTCTAAACACAAGAGATGACAAAATAAATATTCATTTGAATTAAAATTTAATTGTTTTAACAAACCCATTGATTTTGTTTTTATCTATTAAACTCAATGAAGGAAATTGATGATCTGAAATCTTACGGACACTAATAGGAACGTTTTCTACAGCTGGTTTTGCTAGTCTGTAAATTACATAATTTATTAATGACAACTTTTCTTAGTTATTTAATGAAATATCAGCAACATTGCTAAAATATTAACAACAATTAAGTCCATAAACCCTAAATGTGGTATAAATTACTTGAGTACTATATTTTGACTTGTAGCTTCAGCATACCATTCAGCAACATTAACTGTCTTTATCATATATTTTTGTAGAAATGGATGTTCCAATAATTGCTTGTATTTTGGCCGTACTTTGTAATCTTTGATCAAACTAAAAATAATACATTTAAATTTAAAAAAAAAATAAGCAAAATTGTTCAATATATTTTCTAATACACACCAACTAGATACAAAATTCCTAAATTCTAAGGTAAACTCTTGATCTTGAGGAAGTGAAGGAGGGTCATCATTTAAAACTCGACTCAACACTTCAAAATCACATTTACAATCACGGTATGGAAACACACCCGTAGCCAATTCAACCAATGTAATACCCAAACTCCAAATATCCGATCGTATATCGTAATCCAGTTGCCTAGGTTCAATTCTTTCAGGCTGAAAACCCAACATTTAATTAGTACAATAAAATTACTTCTTACTTGATTTTATATCTTAACAAATAGATACATACAGCCATGTAAGCAGCACATCCAGCATTTTTTGTACGAGCTTTAGAATCAACTAATCTACCCGAAATACCAAAGTCGCATAGTTTTACATTTCCCCTTTCATCTAGCAAAATGTTTGATGGTTTGACATCTCTATGTATAACATCATGAGATTCTTTTAAATAGCTTAACGCTTTCACAGTCTACAACACAAAATTTGAATTATTTAAATTATTTAATTTCAAAGATTTCTTATACCTACATGTAAAGCGACTTTCCCCAGTACATCTTCGGGAATTGGTGCCTTGAGTCTTCTCAAAAGACGATCAAAACAGGTAGCCATCAGTTCCATGCATATACACACATCTGATTCAGTGATAAATGCACCCAAACATTTAACAATATAAGGACAGTCATGAGACTTGAGTACAACCTCAAGATCAGTTGTAATACGTTTATTTTCTTCGCTATTACCAGACCTTCTCATTTGCTAAATAATATGATAAAAAAATTAATATATAAATAGTAATCAAATTAATCAGTTCAAAAAAGTCCCACTTACTTTGACAGCTATTTCAGTATTACTAGGTTTGTGCAACATTCTCACAACGTGGCCGCATGTACCACTTCCTAATTCTCCGAGATGTTCTAAATCTTTTAACTCAGTTTTATATTTCTAAACAACAAACATAAATAAATTAAACAACAAAAATAAATAAATTAAACAATAATAGCACATTTTTCAACATAAAATACTGTACTAACAATTCCATTGATTGTAAGTAAACCACTCATTTTCATGATTTGTTTCATCTTGACTTCAACTTCAGAAGTGTCTTCAACCCGCGGCTGCATCAGTACGCTTACCGGTAGGTCGATGTGCTTACGAGTTCTAGTCGGAGTACCCATGTCACCAACTGAAATTTAAGGAAAAAAAATTATGATGTAGCCATCAAGGTCATGATGATCTCCTTTTTGGTAGGTATGTTACACCACAATTACTACAGAAGAAAAAACCGAACTGGGCGTTGCATACTCACGTTGTTTGGGTCGTCTTCCCGATCCCTGTCGGGGACTGGAGAGTGATGGAGGTGACATTTCCTCGATGGTATCGCTGTCCGCCTTCAATCGGGCTTGTAGATTCAAAATTTTGTTCTCCAGAAATGAAGTGGTCATTTTCGACGAGTCTCGTTGAATGCGTTAAACGTGTTTTCATCAATTAAACTAAAATCACTGATGACAAGCAACACGTCCCCGAACTCATGGTACAACTATCAGAGACTTGAAGAATAAAGACTATTTTTAAACACAGTTTTCGGGGAAAATTTATCAATTATTAAATTTGATGTTATTTTTATTGGCAGCGAAATCGTCCGTCAATGGTATTCTTATCACGGACCCTTGACAGGTCTATACAGTAGGGCCGGTGCTTAAAGAACTAAAAAATCAATATGATTTCAGCATAGCCAACCTGTTCTAGGCGCCTTATCACCGCCACTGTACAATGATAATACACGTACACGAATGATAATACGAGATGAAAAACAAAGACGATTTTATATAAATGTGGCTATTTGGTGCTTGTTTAAGACGGTTTTAACTGCGTTCTTTCAACTCCGCCCGGCTGCAGTCGATAGCACCTCACTGAAGTTTCTCAATAAATGGGTAAATTATATTTGTTATTTTGTCTATTATTCATCCAAGATTGATTTTAAATTACATCCAATTTGACTTAAAATTTACTCATTAATTGTTTAGCCTAACGACCGAATAGTAACAAACTAACACATTTTTATGTTAAAAATTCATCAGGTATATTGTTTTTAAGACACACACGATGGGCTTAACATTGTCAACAGTTTTCACCCGTTTGTTCGGTAAAAAACAAATGCGCATACTGATGGTTGGTTTGGATGCAGCCGGTAAAACTACCATACTTTACAAGCTAAAACTTGGCGAAATCATCACAACCATACCAACTATAGGATTCAATGTTGAGACGGTCGAATATAAAAATATTGCATTTACAGTTTGGGATGTGGGTGGTCAAGATAAAATCCGTCCTTTATGGCGGCACTACTTCCAAAACACCCAGGGACTGATATTTGTTGTAGATTCTAATGATCGAGAAAGAGTAGCAGAAGCCGAACGAGAGCTACACAACATGTTGCAAGAAGACGATCTCAGAGATGCTGTATTGTTAGTATTTGCGAACAAACAAGATCTTCCTAATGCAATGAATGTATCGGATCTCACAAACAAACTTGGACTGAATCAACTTCACCAGAGAAAGTGGTACATTCAGTCTACGTGTGCAACTCAAGGCAATGGTTTATATGAAGGATTGGATTGGCTATCAAATGAACTAGCCAAATAAAATATAGCAAATTATGCCTACTGTAACATCCTTTAATCATTGTTTAAGATTAATTCATTCATAGGTTTGATCTTAAAAAATTTAAATATTTTATTATTTATTTATTTCCTTGTTTCTAAGGACATTATTTTAATATTGGGATAATATAGTGCAGTATTTAATAAATAAGTATAAATCATAATTCATATGAACGGTGTAAAATGTTAACATGTACAATTTATAACTCAAAAACAAAACAAAAAATTAAAACATGTGAAATTGTGTTATCATTTTATTGATGTTACTTGTTATGTAATGTTTAATGTAATATTAATTTTTTTTCTCTCAATTTCACTTGCATTAACTCTCTCATTGTTACAAACAATATTATTGGATTCAATCCATATAGAATAATTTAAACCACCAATAAATGAGCCGTTGAATTGTTTTTTAGGAGTTGGTTATTGGTTATACTTATATACTAATTTATTATTTTATGATTTATCACAATAATAAACTGCCAACATTTGTACGAAACGAAGCATATTATTTTTTTGTTTTTTTTCATCTGTGATTTTAAAATTTTCTCATCAACACGACAGAAGACCAAATAGCCAAGACCTAAGTTTGAAAACGTATTGTTCTAAAACGAAGTAGCAAACAACTATAGACAATGATTTCTCGTACAATGACATATTTAATATTAATATGTGTATGTCTGTGCGCTATATGCAACCCGGACAGAGATAGCATCCGTCGCAAATACGTAATTATAATAATTGTATTTTATAAACTGTATATTGTATACGAAATACAAATATATAATACAAGGTGTAGACAAAACTGAAGTAGGTAATCAATATGACAATTTCACGTATTATTATTTTGGATTTGTCAAGTCATCATATTATAATACACTCAGGGTGGTGGTCATTCCTTAACCGTTCCGAGTTTCGTCGAGGTAAGTACGCATCGGAAATCACAATTCGAATAGATTCGCAGTTTCGCACGTACCGGAAGGAACGTCACGGAAATCGGTTTTCAATACATAAGATCGTGCGCCGTCAATCTGCAATCCTTCCGTCGACGTTCCATTCTCTAACTCCCATGGACATATATAAATATGTTTATATGTCTATGCTAACTCCCAGAGTCTATCTCAATAACGTTCTTCGTCTCTCTCGCCGAATAGTTCATCGGTGCGTCACATAACAGACGTGTTTTTACAATTATGGTCTCGAGGCGTGTCCCGGTCGCCCGCATTATTGGTTATTACTCGCTTAATGAAATCTAATATTATTACGACATACTCACGTTCGGTTACAGCAGAGACCGTCTGGTTTTGTTGCACTCTTCGAACGGTTGATATTCGCATGCCCATATCTTTTGACGGTTAGGTTAGGCCGCCGAACGCCGCTGTGTTTTGCGAGATTAAGGGCAACGATTGACAACTGACAAGTTTTAAATTAAACAGATACATAATTTGCATTGACCGTATTGTATTTAGTTAGAGCTTTGAGACTACCGAAGTGCACAATATAATGCACTGCCTACACCCCAGCCTTGACATTTCTTTGGAATTGCTTGATGGTTGGTAAATCCGTTGCAAGCAGCAAACAACAATAGTGGTTTTGAGTTTTTGACCAAACTTCGAGAATGGGTAGGTTAAATTGAGTGAAATCGTCTCGTCGAAGACTGTTTCGGACTGGGTAGTAAAAATATACGTTTTAATGTTACATTTTAAAACTTGATAATATTTAGTGTTTGTAAAATACACACGTACCACATATTATATTATAATGTCATCTACGACTTACCAATTTTGCAAATTTACGTTCAGCTTTCAGCAGTTACAGACAACAGACTACAGTTTAGGTAGAGTTAATTTTTAACTTGGATTGAACATACCTATAAAGTATCAAACTTACAAGTAAGAAAGCTATCGGGTTTTACAATATCTTAACTCTTATGAGAGATATGAGATATATAAGTTGAAAATTGAAATATTGAAAAAACAGACATTACAAGTATTTTGCAATGTTGTACGTGTAAAACACGGACAACACATGCGGTTGTGTCGTCTTCAAATTTCAAAAGGAATTAAGATTAATAATAATGATTGATTATTTTCTCGTTTGATA
Organism: Myzus persicae; assembly: GCF_001856785.1. Classification (NCBI taxonomy): domain Eukaryota; kingdom Metazoa; phylum Arthropoda; class Insecta; order Hemiptera; family Aphididae; genus Myzus; species Myzus persicae. Next base: position 304,848 of record NW_019102160.1, on the reverse strand, counting down.
ACTTTTTTTATGAAAGTAGTAGCAGATTATGCCATTGAATCATAGATATAGGAATATAGAATATTATATTATACTATTATCAACTATAGCATATAAAATTATATTGCTTTTAAATTACGATCAAGCGGGGTCGTAGATAGGCCACTAAAGGTACAAGTTACTCCACCGATTTTCCGGTTAAACCTATCAATTATTAAAACTGAGGCATGTAATGAGTAAATAAGCTGACCCGTCGTGAAGTTTATAAGAACTGAATTAAATATTAATGTCTTCGATATCCCGATTCTTGGCCGGAAGCGCCTTGGTGTCTACGGTTCTTGAAAATCGATGCACCGTCAAATGTTAAAACACCCAAAAAGCAACGGAACTGCGCAAACACAATCTCCGTTACCTGAAATTGGTGAAATGAAATTGCCGAATTTCGTATTTTGTCCCGATCTCCGGCGACGGTCAAATATTAATATATTATGTCATTAATCATTATGAATATATTGACGGTTTTGTCACAACCTAAAGTAATAATGATCAAACAATATTAAATTGTCGAAAATAATAGTTTCATAAACAATGAATCTGCTTGTAGTTTTTATTTTTACAGCTTAAATGTAACATTGTGATTTAAGACATAAATATCAATTAAAAAGATGTGTACAGTGTACTCAATATCATACTATAGTTTTTCATGGTCATACCGGATGTGTTGTCTCCGCCTTGCACACGTGTACAATACAGTAATACACCACAGAAAATTTTCGTTCACCAATACATTCAAGGGGTCTGTGCAACAACCAAACAGCTCCATTTTTCGTCAAAATCGGGTCTTAATTGAATTTGACTGAGCAAAAAATTACGAATTTTTCTGTAGAAGAACGAGGCAAATCTGACCAACCGAGTAGGAAATAATATAATGTAAATGGGAGCTGTCTGGGTTTTTTTTCCATTGAAAAACTAGATGGCTCCATAGGTTTTTTGTGTTTCTTGAAAAGTTTACAAAAATGAAGCTGTCTGGTCCTTGCACGGGCCCCTTCAATTTCAATAGTGTGCTGTTGATTTTGATATTGGAGTAAATTGGTCTATTATCAAACTTACGGTTTGATGGCGAGAACATTCTCGATCAGGAATTTTATCTGAACGATTTTTAAATTTATAAGGCAGTTACGAGTAAGTATGTAAAATATTAATAACTGTAAATGCTCATAATTCACTTAAAAATTCACTCTAATGTCAAAACTAATCAATAGCACATTATTGAAAGTGGTAAACGAAAATTTGCCGTGTCTAACGTGTGTACAACATACTACGTGGGTATAATTAACCAGTTTTATTAAAAAGTTTATTAAGTGGCGCATAACAATAATATTATAACTCATAAGTTGGTCTGGAAACAAATTGTTTTGAATTCAAAATTGGTGTTGCTGCAGTTGCAAAATTAACACCAATGACCAATACACCATTAAAGCATAATATAATTTATTATTCTATTCTGTGATTAAAGTTATATTATTATACGTTTATTTAAAAAAAAAACAGTTCTCTTGGTCGAGATTCTCATACGGAATCGTTATAAGTCTCTATTTTTCCATACATCTTGTACGATTTTTTACACATTTTATTTTGATAAGGGTACCGGGGACTGATAACAAGTATAAATCATAAAAACGAATTAGTTTACAATTCATGATTTATTAATTTGCGTGTTGCAATTTGTTATGGACACTGTATAGTATATCCTTACATCGATTCTGAATCATTTTCTATTTCTACATGTTATAATATCGGGTTTTTTTTCACTTATAAATATTGTTAAGACAGAAATCACCCAACAAGCGTCATGGAGGCCCCTGTAGAACTTGAACCATTCATGAAGACCGGTTTTAAAATTGTTCGTCGTACTAAGGAGTCAAGTTCCGTTAAAAATTTGCTAAAACATTTCGAAGACTCTATACAGGAGTTGTACGGAAGCAGTCGGCGGCCCTCAAACGCTGCTAAAAAATTACCCATTCCTACTGCTCTGCTATCAAAAGATCTGGGTATTGAACAAGTAGACGTAAGTTATAATCATTTTTGTAATATTATATTTATTGCATAATATACATTTAAAAACTTTCTAGTTAGATGACGAGTCTAGCAGTTCGAGCTCCTCGTCCAGTCCGATAGCAGGAACATCCAAATCTATCATAGAAGTACGCTCTTCCCCGCCACCCACAATTACATTGGAACAGGCTAAATCTGATCCTGTCATAAATATTGACTCAGATTCTGAATCAGAAACAGAAAAGGTAGAACCATATTCCTGTTGTACTTGCAAGTATGTGTAAATCAATAATCATTACCCCTGAAATTTTGAAACAATAAATAATTTGATTTCTTTCTATTTTGTTTTTAGAGAGAGTTACGTTTTGATGGGAAATAGTCTGGTAGAATGTTTGGAATGTCATTCTATGTACCATCAGAACTGTCATAACCCACCAATAATAGATATAAACTTAAATGACCCCCGAATTGTCTGGTACTGTATCAACTGTAGACAAAAAGACTATCAGAAATCTGTTAGTATAATAAGTCACATACGTAATTTCTTGTTTTTTTATGATTTCAATCTTTTTTTTGTATGTGAAGGATTCACGTTCATCGGGAAAGGAAAGCAAGAAGAGCTCTTCTAAAAATGCTTCTAAAGCTGAAGGATCTAAGTCCAGTAGCAAAAACTCACAACGTAAATTTTATAAATGTTAATTACAAATATTAACATTATTATAAGTGATTTCTGTTTTTCAGCCAAATCAAGTTCGAGTAAATCTAAATCGTCTTCTGCCAACAGCAGTCCTAAACATTACCCACCCACTTCAAGTACTATGATGTCTGTTATGGAAAAGAGAGTTCAAATGATGAAAAAGAAAGCTGCTAAAAAAACTGAGAAAAAGAAATAAAAACATAACAATGAATATTATATTTAAAGGAAAAAAAGAATACTGTACATTAATTCTTTGAAAGACAATTTAATAAATGGCATTATTTATTTATTTTTTGATAGAGTACGTTGTTTTTCACCAAATTCTACAATTTTCTCCTCTACCGATAAACCTTTGCGCCTACGAACTGCATTCATGTAATTTAAAGCTCGATTACCAGAATCAGCTTTTTCTCCAAACAATTCCAATTCTTCATCAGTGTTTGGTACCCAAAATGGATCAATATCAATAACCTATTGTTGAAAAAAATATTAAAAATAATTCATACAAAAAGTTCTATTAACAATCATCATTTTTAATATTTATTACCTCCCAATGACTAAAAACTAGTTGTGGACTAGCCAAACCAGATGTCTGTTTTCGTATTTCTGCAGAAAATGAAAAGCTTTCGATAACTGGTAACAAAGCAGTTATATTGAAAGTGGATGCTGAACCATGCGCCATATCAGAACTTATAACTCGACCATGACGTCTTCCCAAAACTGCATACATTTTACCTGAACGACAATAAGTCATAAAATTTGAAAAAATCTGTTAAAATCAAATATTCAAAATTCACCTAAAATTTCGGCATTGGCTTGAATAGAACAAGAGTACATGGCAGCCATAAGTCTTTGTGGTTGGGCTTGGAAAGCTTTTCGACATCCGTCTTTCACAGCTGACATGATTTGCCCAGACATTGGTCCATAAGGATCACTATTTTTTAATCAATATCCAATTTTAGAAATGTATATTATATTAATAAAATGAAGAAATAAATTATTCACCAAGAAGTTTGTTGTGAGACATCAACTGTCCAATCTTCGACTACAAAACATACTCCCGTCATTGGTTCTTCACATAGAGGACCGGCTAAAGTTGCTATTTGAAAACCATTCATAAAACTATTTTCGTACTTTGTCAAATCGTTCACATTGTCTTTTGGATTCCACACTGACCTTGTGTAATCTGAAATAAAATATTATTTACATATTTTACTCATTGAAACAATTTTATAATAAACATTTAATAGGCATTTACTTGGAATTTTATTCAATAAGATATTTGGACCACATTTTCTAGGTCCAAAAGCCCAAATTTGAGACACATCCATGGTATTTCCGAGCGCTTCTTGTAATTGGGACCGAAAGGTATCTATAGCAATTCTAATATTTTTAGAAACACTATCTTCAACTGTCAAACGTTCTAATGCGTCCGAAATATTTTCAGTTTTTTGTTCTGACAAAGCTCTTAAAATGTCCGTTGATTTCTCTAGCAGATTTGTAACAGCTATTGGCAAAGGTTCCGCTCGAATTTTAATACAACACAAATGATTTGAAGTATAAACATTCAAAAGACCAGTTTCATTTTCTTCAGTTTCATTTTTCTAAACATGTGCAAAAGATATTCTTTAATTACAAATTAACTCAACCTACCACTCAAACAAGATTTTATAATCCCAACATTATATTTTTTTATTTAATGAACACTTTATTACATGATTAATAATCTATGTATTACATAATTTTCAAAGGTCCAACTATATGATTATAATAATAATTACTTGATTCTGGGTTTCAACAATTTCATGAGCCATGTCCACTTTAGGAGGCACCACAACAGTCTCTCGGAAAGGCACTATTGGAGCTGAAGCAACAATATCGATTTTAGCATACCTTACGAAAAAGTTACAACTGATTAGTATTTTAGAATTTTGTTATAAGCAATTACAAGTCATAAAAATGTGCCATGGTGTGCTGCAAGGGTTGACAGTGCTGAAGCTGCATTGAACCCTGCGTCACTAGCTCCCGGATGGATGACCTCCCAAGTTTTTAGCAACAATACTTGGCACACATGCACAATACCATGTGTTACAACCCTACCAACTCAAAAATATACAAAAATAACCCACTACTGTACCACCAGACACCCAGTGGCCTATCTTGACACAGGTTTCCACCAATAAAAAAAAAATAAAATAAACATTAAACACATACATTTAGCTTCATGTAAATCAATTATTTTATAAATTTATAATCTTTACAATTTATAAGAAATATTTTCAAATGGGTAAAATTGATATTTATAAATTAAGGGACACGAGTGACATGACTTACATGGAAGAGATAAAACCTTAAGTTACCTAACAAAAATCTTTATTTAATTTTAAATTTTAGGTTTAAAGTTATTTAGCTTTTTAATTTTACTTTTTATATTAAGTTTTGATTTAAGTTTTTATTAATTTATACCTTTCCCGAAGGTCTTCTAAACATTTTTGAAGATGTACTTCTCCTGCAGTGACAATTACATGCTCACCTGTTTCTTGCATTATTACCTATGACAAAAAAAAATCAATTTAATAATGTTAATTCATTCATTCATTTTAGTTTGAAATTTCGTAGCATGATTTGAATGGTATAGACAATATAAATCAAAAATAGATTTGGCCAATAAGAAATTGTGTCTATGGAAAAACTTAAAATACCATAAGTACCGAATTGTATAAATAGTAAATATCCAACACAAAATGTTTTTATTTTCTATAAGTTTCTTCATAAGAAATTTAATAATAAAAATATCTGCTGGCCTGAAAATACAATATAACAAACATTTTTTTTTTTTAGTGAATTTAATAAAATCCCTATATTGTAAGTCAGTATATTTTTTAAGTTAATAAAAGTATTTATAAGTGCAAATCATGATAGAAATTACAACACCAGAGCACGTCAATATTGATAAAGATACCAAGATGTACTCAGATTTGTGTATTCCTCCAAATCAATATGTTTTTATTCCCGCTCAAGTAACACTACCCAACAATAATACTTTGTCAACTAATTTTGCTTTGTCGGATACAATTTTGGATGTGAAACGTTTCATTTTACCAGCCTTACAACCAAAAATAGAAAATATACAACAAATAAAATGTGTTATGCACGAGGGACATAATGTATATGAAACAAGTGACTATACAGTGCTAAAACAAAAATGGAATAACTGTCCCATTCAAATATCAGTAAGTATCATACATCATGAGGACATTGAAAAGATATCTCAGGAACCAAATGCCTCAGCACAGCCCATGATACATCCAGAGTATGGAAATATACTTGACACTAATGCCACAATGCCAAAAAATAAAACAGGATATAGGGATAAAAATACTGGTAATCTGTATAGAAACATAATAGTACAAACAGTATCTGAAGATATCAGCTTTGATAGTCAGTACTATGAAAATAAAATGTCAATGTCAACTCAAACGATCCAAACGCAAGACAAAAATACTGAATCTGTTATTGAATTGGGTACTCAAACTGAATCAACGGATATTCTTCGATCGTTAAATGTTATAGGAGAAATAAGTAATCATCATAAAATAAGAAAATCATTGTATATTTAATTTTTTTCTTATCTAACAATAGCTCCTCGTCAATCTATTATACTTCCTGATGCAAAAAGAATAAAAAAACTTGATAAATATGCTCGTATAATACAAAGGTCTGTGCGATTATGGATAACAAGGAAGAAATTTAACCGTATCCTGGAGTACTATTACTACAAAAAGCAACTAACATGTGATGAAGAGAAAAACTTAAAAAATATTATCAGGTTTGAGCAGTCACAAAATAAATTAAATCTACAGTATCCCACTAAAACTAAGGATTTTGAAGCTCTTTATTCTGCAATTCATTACCATTATAAAAACATCAAAAGTAATGTAGAAAATAAATCACCAACATTAATAATAAATGAAAATAAAGAACACTTAAAAAAAGAATTGGAATGCTTTAAAGAAATAGCCAAGCAAAGGAATCAAGTTAATGAAATAGCAAAAGATAAAAAAATATTGGGACAACTATATAAAATATCTAAACCAATTATCATGACAAGAAGCAATGGAGAAACAATTTCCATCAAAACTCCAGAAACATATCAAGCCAAACAATTGATGGAATTTTACATCGATCTAAAGAGAAATGATCTGAGTAAAGATGAAAGAACTACATTGCTTTTAAAGTTGAAAAAAACTTTAGAGCCCTTTAAAGAAATAGATTTAACAAAACCGATTATTAATTTGTTGGATAGAGAGTTGACTATGTTAAATGTTATTCAAATTGAAGACGACAAATTAAAAATTTTGAGGAAACGTATTGAAATATCTTTTCAATGGATTCTTAAACAACCAGATATAAATCCAGCGATCACATCAAAAATGTCAAAACCTATAAACTTCATTAAATGTTATAATTGTAGGAAGTTAAAAACTTTGAATAGATTTGTGATGAAATTAAATTTAACAAAAGCAGCAACATGTAATGATTGCAATCATTTATATAGAATTACAATAGACAAAATAGTTTTAACACCCCATGAAAACATATTGAAAAACATTAAAACAACTGAGGCACAACTGTGCACAAAAACTTGTTTTGCGTTTTTCTTAAATGCAGAAGACATATATTATCTCGTTACAATTATATGGAAAGGAAAATCCGCTATTAGCGACTGCAATGACATAATACAATTAAGATTAGTGAGATGGAACAAAGAACTAGAATGGTCCCCTTCAAATACAATATTATTGAGTATCGAGGAGGCTTATTTTCATTCCAAAATCCGAGACATAAATAAAATGTATTCATCAACATTTATTGATAGCATCAATTTTAAACACATAGTTGCAAAAAAATATTTCAAAGGTTTAATAGAAAAAGCTGAAGAATGTGATCGTAATATAAAGAGGCATAAACATTATAGAAACAATTAAATAAAAATGTGTATAAATCTTTCTATAATTCAATAACAATTGAACATATTATCATTGATTATAAAAATTAAAAACTAATGATATTATATAATATGTTTATTGTTTATCATGTATAATTAAACCAACACAATTTGTACATTACCTGAACACAAGCATCTGCTTGATTAAGTAGCTTAAGACCCCTGACAAGTTCAGGCAAATCCATTGAATGTTTTGGTTCCAGAGCAACCCTCATGATTGGTGTAGCCATAGCTTTAATTTCTGTAAATGGCGGGCAAGCTAGAGTCGTAGACAAAGTAGCACTCTTCAAGATGTATTGTTCTAAATTACCGGCGCCTTTATAATACATCAGAATATTTATGATTAATATTTTATAAATGAAAATATGAAAGTATGATTTTCAAAATATTTTTACCAAATATATTGCCAGCAGGAACTTCATCTACTGGTTCTAAATCTCTACCCATTAACATGTACAAATCAGTTATGGTAGTTTTCATAATATGTTGGTCAGATTTTAAAGTAGCCAAAGTGCATTTTTCATCAACATAAAAATCCTATAAAACAATATTATAAAACTTGTATTTATAGCATAAAAAATTACTCATAAAAACATACACTATCTGTTATTTTGGATGGATCATGTTTAGGTCCTAAGACATACATTTCTTGACCACGGCGAATTGTCCCACTATACATTCTTCCAAATGCAATAAACATTACATCATTTTCATTTAATGTAGGTTCTTTAACTTCCGGTTTATTTTCTTCATTATCAACTGTAACACCACATTTAGTTTCTGAACCTTCGGTTTTTAATGCACTGCTTTTTAAAGCATGCTTAATTCTTGCCAACTCTCTTCTTTTAGCTATTTCCTCAGCAGTCAATACTTTTGGCTTATTTTGAGGTAAATACTTTCTTTTAATCTAAAATTAAATAACATCAATAATTAGATGATACAATTATTTTTTTTTAATTTAAATAAACATAAACAAACCGGAAACATTTTAGAAACAAAAGCTATAACCGGGACATCATCATCAGGAGAACATTTTGAAAAATCAGTTTTCAATGCTATGGTTTCTTTAGGCATAAGGTTGAATTCTTTCATTGGAGGACAGAGTAAGTTTTCAATTTTGACATCAGTAAGTTGATTAGGTGACGGACATTTATCACATACCATACCTGGAGATAATTTAAGATTCAATTAAATTTTCTTGTTCAAAACAAATATAATTTATATAAGAAATACAAATTGAAAATTAATGGATTGATCTTAACACAATCAATCAGAAAATTAAAACAAGTGTCAAATAGCCTTAACTCAGTTTTTTTTATGAACAACTTTTGTTATAAAAAATATTGGAATTCAAATTGATCATTTTGATATCCAGTGGAGTTTTTATAAAAGTTAAAAAACATGTAGAGTAACAAATTTTAATAATATGTTCATCATTACAGTTATATTTTACATGAATCAAAATATATTTACCTAATACTGATAAAGATAAAGGAATCCATTGAGATAAAAAAGATTGGAGTAAAATTCTTGTATCTGTTTGACGCAAATCTCTGGCGAAAAGTGTCACATTCATACTTTCAGCAATTTTTGTTAAACGCTCTTTGTCCTAAAAAATAAATTATATCGATCACATTGTTTAAAAACACAGCTTACTATCAAGTATATGGATTTAAAATTATTCAATTTACTTTTTGATTAATAATGACATCATATATAAGCCAAATGTTTTCAAGTATCATTTGAACAAAAATTGGCTTCTTGGCTTTTTCTTGTGCACCTTTCATGATTCTTTTGGTCTTTGAATGTAAATAGAAATCTCCCCATAATGTCTTTTTTAAGACATCTACATTCACACCAAGTTTGTTTGACACTAAATTTGCAAATGTTTCTATACTAAAATCACTTAAGTAAGTATAATTTTCAACAGTAGTGAAGATTAAATATTAAAAATAAAATTGTTAAAAATAAAATAAAATTAACAAACTATAGAACAACATTGTAGTTATAACTCAAATAATAATTGCTGTATTACAATTTTTAGTTTTGAAACATTAACATATTTTATTCTCTATGACATGACTGGTTATTTATCTTATACATATATTGCTTACAGTCCTAATGATGTATAAACAATGTCAAATTATTTTTTTCCAGTCATATTTATCTCTTATATGCACATAATATTAATGTAGGAAAATAATATACCTAAATGCCCAACCATCAGCAGCGGATGCAAAAACTACATTTCCTTGTTGCGGTGAAAAATATAAATCTGAATCATCAGCGGCCTCGATGGCAGTGCTCCACTGATTATACAAATCTTCACCTGACTGAACGCCAACTTGCTCTATAGTTTCAGCTTCTTTTTCAAATACGTCTTTTTTAAAAAGTTCTCCCACTACTGCATTAATCTAAATATTATAAAATTAAAAAAATTAAAAACATTAAATTAAATTAAGGCAACACTTACTTGTTCAAGCACTTGAGTTAAATGAATATAGGCATCAAGTGGTGTCAAATTTAACTCCAATATCAGCCTGTCAATCTTATTCAGCACCAAAATAGGTTTAATATTTTCTGTCCAAATCTGCTTTAAACAAGCCTACAGCCAAAAATTACAAGTACATATCAACAAAACTGATCATTTGGTGTTAAATTACTGGTGTAAATCAAAAAATGGTCTATTAGGCAATAATACTTTACCTGTGTTTGAGGACAAACACCTTCTACAACATCAACAATAATAATAGCTCCGTCACATAATCTTAAAGCAGTAGAAACTTCAGAAAAAAAATCTACGTGTCCAGGACAATCGATGACGTTGATAAGGTATTCTAATTCATCTGTAATGATGTTCATACACTTAAATATAATGACATAATTCACAGAATAATTAATTAATTATACTTTTGCAATGATACAATGATATCGATGAGCTTTTCATTGTTATTCCACGTTGTTGTTCGTCTCGTCTACTGTCCATATATCTCAATTTTCCAACCATCTTCTGAGATATAACACCGTTACTGGCAACCAAAGAGTCTGCCAGTGTCGTTTTACCATGTTCAACATGAGCCATAATACAAATATTACGTATTGAACTGGGATTATGTTGAAGTTCAATCAGTTTATTTTGAGCAGTGTCCCTCATTTTATTTTTATTTTTAACAATGTGCAAAAATTAAATTAAATGTAATACCCAAATCAATTGAAAAACAATTTTAAACTGTGAATAAATACATGTGACAGGACGTGGCAAAAACTTCAGATGCAACAAGTTATCATAAAAACGTAAAAATTATTAAAACATGTACAACATTAACTATATTACAAAAATATAAAAACTATTAACTAATTAGTAAAAACGTTGATACTGAAATTTATCAACAAGAAACAAAATTGACTGTTAAATGTCGAAAATATTAAGATTTAAGACAATTGCAATTTCATCAAAACATCAACGTTTTAAAATCAAACTTGAAAGACCCATATATCGCTTATCAGTTATTACTATATCACTATCATCATACTATCATTGTTAACCTTAAACCATGTAAGATATATAATGAAAAACGTTTTATCTTTCTAGAACATAACCAAGTTCTACTACAATATAAAACCATGGTTTCATATTTTCATGGAATTATCTTATAGGCACAGATATATAGAATATAGAATATTTATTCTATATATCTGTGCTTATAGGTTACAGCTTTATCTCTGCGGTAAATAATAAATATTGTATCTAAATTCCAAATTTGTTCCAAATTCGTTCCAAAATGTTACCATTACCAATAATAATAATAATTTAAATTGCCAATGCAATCCATTTATTTCAATGGATTCTGCTACAATCACCATTTACTTCGAAGGGTAAAACGACGTATCAATTATTATTTCATATTTGTTTTCATCACAACTAACAAGTTCTTCATTTCACACACGTGACTCATGAAATATCTGATGAAAATACGTCAACACTCTTATGTCTTCAGATCTAGCTTCGGATAAGTTTATGGGTCTATAGATATTATTTATGACACATACAAGATTTTTAAGTAAAGAATCTATTGGTACGATCAATATTGAGCATTCAAGAAGTTATTAGAGGGTATCCCAATTCCCAATGATACGTAAGTACGTAACGACACGAGTCCGAAACCGGTAGTCGGTACGTAACTATTCCGTATCCGATATCGATACATATCGAATTATCCTTCTAGAAAATCTTGACTTTCGTGATTTAAAAAGAATACATTTAAAATTGACCCTAACAGCCGTATACCGAATTCAACAAAGTATATTCCAATTATAATTAATAACATTTAAAGGCATGTTATGATAGGTATAAGGACTTAGGTTAAGAAGCTATTACACTGTCGCTGTATTCTATGTAAACTGCGTAATTAACACGTGACCACAATATTCCAAACAGTTGAAAATGTTCAAGGAGTCAGTGTAATAGCGTCTTAACCATGTTGTTGGTGTTCAGCATTTTCTTGTTATTCCCCAAATGAATTAAAAAATTATTTATATCAAACTATTTTACTTGTCTTTAAAAACTACATTTAAATAATGATCTAACCTATGATGTTGGAATAAATTAATAGGTATTTTTAAACGTATATTTGGTATACTGTGATAACGGGTTAACCACACAGTTTACACAGAATACGGAGAACAAATGCTTGATACTCACCTCAGATTATATACTTATATACTGTATTATAATGTTACACACTAGTACCTAATAATGTGGACAGGTTTATTAAAAAGATAATCAAAGCATTCAACCAATTACCAATTAATACACTGAGATTTCAACACAACGTTTTAAATTATGAACAAAATAGAGTGTAAAATCACCTTTATCCGAAAACGGTAGAATTGAAATAGCATCTTTACATTACTCTTTAACCTTAGTCACTCCATACTAGTCAATGAGCAGGGCTAGCAGATGAGCTGTTTTTATTCCCAATTACCTCTTTCAGTTATCTTAATTACACCTAACATCGATCAAGATACTTCCCTGTTATAAAACAAAGCATACATTTTAATTTTTTTAAACTATATATAGAACTACTGTTGATCATTCAATTAGATTGCGTTAATTGCATTCTAACGATAAATAAATCGAACTATCTAAATTCTAAGCCATAAAATACGTATAGATAGGCACTATAATAGGTGTGTAGGACCGTTTAAGGGTAAAAGGAACAGGAACAGAAAAACCATTGTTTCTAGACTTCTAGTTATACGTTCAAACATGGCAAAAAAGATAGGAATCACGCTCACTCCATTCAAATAATATTTCTTTACTTCGCCTATAACGCAGATTAGATACCTAATCAAAGTTTTACGTTTACATTCAAAGCTTTGACACGACACCAGTATTTCATGAAATACATATCGGACAAAATAAAATTATTTTTTACAATGAAAGAATTAACTACTAATAAGTAATGACTTATGAAAATATAAACGAATACTCAGACATGAAATATTTTTAAGTTCCAAGCATTTTACATAATATATACTTTGCACAATTATCAAAAATTGTAATGACGTCGTAATAAGTCAGTTATAAGTACTTATAACTTATACATTTGTTTGAAAATGCTTTGACACAAAAACATTATTCAACTATTTAAGAAAATTGCCTATATAAACCCCTTAAAATCACACAATGACACTAAAGTACTTATTATACCTCTAGTCTCTTACAGCTCTAATTTTCTTATTAGATTCATTTTATCATAGTTTTTTTTTTGAACCACAGCTATGCCCTCCTAACATGGTGATGTTTATTTTAAAAAATGAATAACATAATACTATGGGCATATTTTATCAGATTATTCAATGTTTAATACAATTAAAGTTATTATTTGTTTTTATAATTTAGGTAAATAAAGCTTACTTTTAAAATATTACAATATCTAGAAAAAAACATGCCATTGAACTGCTTAAATACCTACTGTTATCCCTGACTACTGAATACAACAAGAATATTTTAGTGTGATTCAGAAAACAGATAAGCCAAAATTAAAAATTATGTCAGATATTAAAACATATTAAATTATTATTGAGTCCTCTTTCTTCGTGCGTATATACTTAAACCAAAACTGAATTAATAAAAAGTATTTAGAGTTCAGAAATAACTATATTTCTAGGTGGCAAAGCCATAGTTTTAATTTCAAATAGATTGTTTTGATGTACATAAATCTAATATCAAACTAACTGTTTATTATAATTTTAAATTATGTAGTATAATGTATGTATTAATTAAAAATAGTTTAAAATCATTAATTGCAAGGACATAAATTGCCTATATATGTTTATATTATTATCCTCAGCTATTGCATGCTAACTTTTAAATAATATAATTATTATATCAATCTGAGGTGCCGAAAGTTAATTTTGCTTATGATAAATGCCATAGATAAATTAATAGTCGGAGAATTTGTCTGTTAGAACTTGTGAGGCTTGAGCTTTAAAAATAATTGTATCATTGGTGGTAATATCGAACATCATTAGAAATTGACACTTTCAAATCAATATTGACAATATTATAATATACATTTTGTTATAGAGAAAGGGTTAATATTTGGAAATATATAAATAAGAACTAGCAAGTGCACTAAAAAATATTTAAAAATTAGAAGCCCTCACTTTACCCACACTAAAATTTACCCTTACTCAGGTCCCTAGTTCAGTCTGAAATTAAAATAATATTTCAATAGGTACCTACGTATTATTTCCACCAATAAGTGAAGTGTTATCAATAATGAATAAACTAAATATATCAAAATACCAAGTATGTAAGCCATGTTTTGTGCACTACTTACAATCTTACACCTCACTTATAATAAGTACTTCTAATAAACAGACATGCAACCAAAGGAAGTGTCTTCGTGTCTCAACCTCCCCCACTTTGAACTATAATTCAGTATTCATATTAGGTGATAAATTGTATTCGTTAATAATGTATATTGTACAAATAATAATAAACAATCAATATGTACACAACAAAATAAATATATACAATTATATGGACCCGGGCCCCTCAGGAAATTTTTAGTAGTGCTTCTGTTACTTATATACTTTTACTTATCAGTTATCGTACTACTATACAGATTGTAAATATTTTTCTTTGGTTTAATAAAAATATATATTTGTACAATGTTCGCTTGTGTTTAAATAAAAATACGTAATACGTTTCGTCGAAACGATAATATTATTTATGACTCATATATTATGTTACATCTAGGTCATAAATATAACGTTGATAAGCCCATTTTTTTCTCCTTAAATTGCCGATTTCTTATAAACAGACAGCAAGGGGTGATAGCTCAATATATAGCTCATAAAATAAGAGAGGTAAATATACAAATCATAAATAAAATATAAAATTCAAAATTATAATAATTTGTTAATATAAAATAGTACAAAATCAAAATATAATAATTTGTCAACATATAAATAGTATACAATTCAAAAGTATTATGTTTTGTTATAATAATTAGTAATTACTAACCGATTTTACAAAATCTAATCTGCTAATATTTTTGTTTTTATATTTATTTTATCGGATACAATAATTGACGGATTGAATTCAAGTTCAAAGCCAGAGCATTTTTCTTTTAACATACTAAACAACAATTCATACGTTTTCGATGATTATATCCACTCGGACGCATCTAAAATTACATGTTATGTTGACAAATTATTATAATTTTGAATTTTATATTTCATTTATGATTTGTATATTTACCTCCCCTATTTTACGAGCTATATATTGTATTGTGTATATATTAACATGTGAGGGTAACTGGTACATTTGATTGGGGGCAACTGGTTTATTTTTAAAATCCCGATAATAGCCTTGGGGGGCAACTGGTAAACACCCAAACCGAGGCCCTTAGGAAACGCCCTCACCACGCCACTGTATTGTATACAAATAATGGTAAAATAAAATTTCAAGATGTATTATGTATTAAATAATTTAATAATTATTATCATATATCAACCCTGCAATATTATATAATTCGGACTATGTATAAGATACCAAGCAATATTTGTAACGTACCTATACATAAAATATAATAGGAAACATATTATAATACTTAATTATTTTTGATATGAAATTATTGTGTATTTGTAGATTGTCTTGTACCTATAGTTATTTTGTGATAACTGATGAAGTCTATAAAACACAATATTATATCACAATGCGAGCCGTATGTTTGCGCGTGATGGATGTAAAAACACGTGGGTGTTTAACTCATCGGAATTATATCGTCGCACGACAATGTTGGAAATAATACAGATTGCATACGACTGTGCAACGAGTATAGGTACTACCTATAATAGTTGTATACGAATTACGAACCTTCCATCAATTTCTAATTCTAATTCCAAATGTCGAAGACCCCACCATGGCAATTGGCACTTGTCAGTGAATTGAGAATTTTTGATGAGGGGGACCTCCCCCCCCCCTCTGGCTGGCTGGTAAGCGTTAACCCCATAACGGATAAAAAATATCCTATTGTTTAATTGGGTACATATATCATACGTGTATTCTTTTTTTTTTGTAATACAATTTACAATTATTTTTATTGGAGTATAAATGTTTTATTGAGATATATATATTTGATATATTTTATCTACAAAACTATAACACTAAAAATGGGGAGTGCAGATAAATCATTATTTCATAATTTTTGGATCAACAATATACCTAATATCCAGAAATAAATTGAATTAATACCTTAAGTTATGGTGTGTGCACATATAAATTAATTTTTGTTAAATGTTAAAACAGTTAAAAACTTACTCGGAACTTCGAAGAGTTAAGATTATTAACATTTATTTAAATAAAAAGTCAAAACCTTTAAGTTGACGTTTCAGTGACTAGGGTAACTGAAATGTACATCTATATGTAAGTCTTAGGTTATATTATAATGTCTGTATTCTACTATGATATTATGTAACACTTTTTTTTTAGATATTCAATACCTTTTTTTCATTTATTCAATACATAACTTTAACTTTAAACTATAGGGTTCCAAAAAAATATGTTCAATGCACGATAATAATACGACTCGATTACTACAAAATGAATAATGTTATTAGCTACTTATTAAGTATAATTTGATTAATTTTTATACAGAAAAAAACTTTGGCTTGTTTCCCGTGACTTTATTTTCTTTGATTCGTATTGAATACTTTAGTATGACTCCCTACCCCATTTCCCAATTGGTGATTTCTGTGTACGCCTCTGGCAGTCCTGCACTTCGGACGACGGAGGAGCGAAAAAAAAGCATCAGGTGAGGCAGGTGAGAGACGAGAAAATTACCTCCCACCACCGACCGACGATGAACTTTCCGTGACAATAATTAATGTAGGTACGGCGCGGCGGCGATGGTGATATAAAATCTTAAATCTACATAATATAATTATACACACCTACCCGTCGTCACTCGTCACTGCGTATTAACACGATGTAAATCATCATAAAGACGCCGGAAGATCTGGTTTTCACCAAATTGCGTTATTACCGCAATTGGGTACGACCGGTGACCGCACGTTACCGCCCGTCCGACCATCCTGCGCAAAGTACACGTTTTGACAAGAAGCCACCGCCATCGCGCGATTTTAATCTCTTTTTTTTTTCGTGTATTATACTTTACGCACATGTTTTCCGACGAATTGCGTGTGTGTTCAGCAGTCATTAGTCATTACTCATTACGCTTAATGGCGTACTATTACGCTGCGCGCCGGCACAACGATTCGTGTACATTTGTCGCATTACCTACAAAAGTACCGAACCACCCACCCACCAGGCACGTAATAAAGTACACAAATATTAGATGTTATTATCTCATTGTGAACGTCGATGACGATGATGAATGACTACGATACTGCGCTTTTCCGTAATTCCCCAAAGTCTTATCAGTATTTGGATACCACATCAGGGGCGACCACCACTTAAATCATGCAGATACATCAGCTCTGTTTACAACGATTGTAAGTATGTTATGAACACACGTCAGAAGTAAATAAGGCAACAATTAGAATAGCAAATTGTAGGTATACTCGTTTGTTTTTTAAGTTAATTTCATTTAAATTATGTATTGTGCGTATAGGTAGTTACGATAACAACGCAAGTGAGTATAAACAGTTACGGTTGCCAACTTCACGCGGGGTGCCCACGATTAAAACCCACGATTATATTATGATTTATAATAAGATCATAATATTCATCATAATATGTACTTATACAATATGTAATTATTAAAATTGTTTTTCTTTAATTTTTAAATATTTGCATTTTAGCGTCTTTTGGGTGTACACTGTTGTGCATTGACCCTGCATAAATACCTACATAATAATATGCTACATACAGGGTGTTTCAACAACTCTGCACACCCCCCACCTCCAAGGCCTCACAACTCCCATATTTTCCTCTAATAATAAGTTTATACTAATTATGATTTTAGAAATTTTAAAGTTTAACTTAACGTCTTAACATCATATTATTCTCAAATAATTAAATTTTTTATGCCATATGAGGATTTTCTTGAGACGACACTGATATTCTTTTCAAAAAATTCACCACTATTTTTTACTGTGTATTATTAACTGATTATTATTTTGAAAATGTCCATTTTCCTCAAAAATAAAAAAGGTTGGATTCCATTTTTCTCCAAACATTTTTTGGGACTAAAATAACGGCCATATTCCTCCAAATATTAAAATATTTTGTGGATTTCCTATATAAAAAAAACTCAATATATTTACGTGGCTCAATATTGTGAAACAAATTCAAACAGATGTAAATGTAAAATAAGAAGTTTTCATATTCCAAAAAAATCTAAGGACTACTGAGCGTTTACAAAAGGCGTAAAGCAATCGACAATGGAATGATTACATTTCAAAACGAAGATACTTCAAAGTAATATAAAAAGTAAAATAATTATAATAAATACCTATAGGTACCTACCTACAAAATTTGTTATTATTCATAAATCATAAGAACATTTTTTCAAATGTTTATTTTTATCACTATTATAATAGTTGTATTCAATTATATAAACATCATTTTTATTCTTAATTCCTTATTGCAAGAAAATTGTCAAGATTTATTTTCTAGGAGAATGAACGTTAGAGGAAAACGGCCACGGGTATACATGCATAAAAATCAAAATTTTAAAATTTTTTTTCTGAACTATTAATTTACAACAAATGCAATAGGCTTAAAGATAATTTGAGATATATTAGTAATTACCCATAATATTAATTCAATATTAGTTTTCTTGTTTGTAAAAATTGTCTGAGCATAATAAACTGAATAGTTAATATTGCCTATATTTTATATTTTGTGTGTAACAGCATAAGCATCCTTTTAATTTTGGTTCAGATGTTCGAAAAAGTTTTAAAAATAAATTCAAGTTGAGCCACTGGTGCATTGCCCGTATACAATTATACGCATGTAAGCTTTATTGCCGTATTAATACATCTTAAACGACGTAAGCATCATAACATTTTTAGTTTGCAAAAACCGTTTTCATTTCTTTATTGACAATCTTCTGGCCGCCTCCTCGTAAGACTTTGAGCGGCCTGTTTGAAAATGATTTCGATGATACTCAGTGCTCACACACAGACACACATAAATAGCATACGCGAGGAAGATTGCAGCTTGTCTAAGGACACATCGCGCGCCGAGATAATGACAAAGGCACGATTGCAAGCGCGTAAGACAATAGAATAACTAGTTTTATTCAGGTACGTTGTACGCACACGCCGATAGAATTCTATTGATATATAATGTGAAAAAAATTATAGGCTAAGTAGCAATGATGTATTCTTGTGCGATAATATACCTACTATTTATACTAGTAGGTACGTATATGTAATATGTAATAATGTAATATAATAAATACACATTATATATACATTGTGTAGGCTGTGAACGCGGACTGAAGGTTAGGTATGCACACAGTACCTATATAATACTATTATAGATGACTTGCGGAGAAAGGCAAAACTTTTATCAGTCTTTATACACGTAAGATCCTTGACGCCAAAGTTATTGAAATTTGCTGATATAGTATTTTATTTATTTATTTATTTATTTATTTTATTTTTATTTATTCTCCAAGAAGATAATGTGCCCCAGTGATTATGTTCGTGTATACTTGAATAATATTTTATAATGACAAGTTACAACTTATAAGTGTTTTTTAGATTTGAATGTACAACATGTGGTATACTTATAGTACTTACCTACGCTTAATTATCTGGGTTTCGATTTAAATTTTAATTCATCTTGGTTTACACACATAATATATGTAAATATGTGTAATATAGTATATAATCATAATTCATAGTGAATAATTAATAATAATAATATATACAACAAAATACTATACATTTATAATATATATGCACCATAGTTCTATAAAAAATAATGAACAAATGCATTTTATATAAATATATATAATATGTATTTACAAAACATAATCGTGCATGGTACATATTATTGGCGTATTATTATCTTAACAAGTATAAAAGTATGATAGCTGATAAGTATAAAGAATATAATATTATTTATTATTGTGTAAAGTAAAAATCATTAATTACGCGTATAGTATGTACAGCATGATTAAGTATACTGCAATATACGATGATACACGGTTGTGAGTTTGTGACTTGTCGCCTGTCGGTAAGTCGGTAAGTAGGTAGCTAAAAATTCTAATCAGTTGACACAAAATAAGCATACCTAAATACTATTTTTGGAATTTGCATAGGTGAAGTGTGTGCACACAGCACAGGTGATACTACTTGTTGAGTTAGTATGCATAGTCTTATGATATACAGCGTGTCCCAAAAAGCATTAAATTTAACCATCTTAATAAATTATTTAAAATAAATTGTATTCTGACCCGTCACGTTGATGGGATTAAATAAAAATATTTAAGAAACATTTTTGTCTTTATAATATTTACTTTACAGAGTAAGCAATAAGCATATTATAGTGGATACAGTTTAAAATATAATACAATAACCTTATAACCTTTTGTTAAAATTTTTGGAATAATTTAATACAGATTTGCTCAATCAATTATGATTATTATGGCGTACTTACAAAATATTTAAGCATAATAATAATAGTTGAAGTTAAAAAAGGATACCCTAAATGGTTGTGATTGGTACAAATAAGTTTACAACTGAATTATTTACTAAGGATCTATTAAAAAACAATTTTCATTTCCTTTACAGTAAAACGTATTTTTATGTTTTTTTTTTTTGTATGGTAAATAAAGCCACCACCATACACAACCACAGTGTTCATTTTATTTTTTCATCTTTTGGTTTTCTTATCCAATCATTCCACTCGTACAAACAAATAGTTATAAAATATAAATAATAAATAATTATTACAAAATAAAAATATCGGTTTTATTACACAAATAAACACTGTCGAAGTAAATGTTTACAAGGAAATGGTTAAAATTCAGAAATCAGAATACATTGTCATTGTGTCGAGTGACTGTGCTTTTATCCGTGCGACTGTGCATGTGGATGTGAAGCAGTGAAGGAAACTCGGGCAATAGTGGAATGAATAGAGGTATAGGTAAACGATAAATACGATAAAGTCTACTCACGCTCGTCGCTCATCACTCATCATAAATTCATAACTATTGTTTATTTGAATGTCATAAGAGTTATGATCGACATCGTAAATTCGTAACATATTTTGTAATTTATACAGAAATATTTTAACATTATAGATAAAGAGAACACGTCTGTCGCTACATAAGCTAACAAGAGAATTATTTAATATTAAAATATGACTAAACAACATTAAAAATGTTTACATAATTATTATAATATATATATATATATATATATATGATACACTGTTATTAATATATCAACTCAGTACTTTGGAATTCAGTGACGAATAAAATAATTTAATATATTAGACCTATATTTTTAATATATTGATTATTGAATATTGATAATTACTGTTATTTTATGCTGGTAATAAATATTACTTTAAATATTATTTATATAATATTTTAGATTATACATGCAGTAGGTTTATAATGTTTTCCAAATATTATCCGATGAACTATCAATTGGGATTATATCTAAATTCACATTATAGTATTATACACATATAGTAGAACAAACATGAAATTTGACTTTTTATTTAATGTATAGGATTAGAATATAAACGACACATAAAAATTTAAATGAGAAGCGAGAACGTATTTAAAGGCAGAAAAGGGTGCAAAAACGAAATAATTGGTAAAAAAAACTTAAAACGTTGATACGTAAATAATACTAAGAGCCAAGAGGATATCTGCATATGACATTAAAAAAAACATTAAAGACTACATAAAAAAATCTTAATAAATCACAAAAATTTGTTTGTTTTTATTTAGACGTATTACACATGTTTGAGAAACAAAACCGATCACTTATAAATTATAATACTTTATATTATACAATAATACAATATAAATGTTGAGACTGAGAGACGACTTTCTGAAAACTAAAGCGAAATTATTAATGTATTTTAATTTTTCTGCTAACTGGTAGATTTTTGTGAGTATTAAGAGATTTGGTAACGTATTTTATTTTAACCAAACATTGAAAATACGAAAATTAAAATTAAAATTCATCCACGCTAAACAAAATAATAATATTATTTATTAAAACATGTGCGCTCCACTAGAGGATATACCTATAATAATGTATTCAAGTATAAACAATTGGGTAACAATGAAAAATTCACACTTATATATTTTTTCTATGTTCTTAATCTGAGAACAAAAATATGATACTCTGCGGTGGCGTCGGGCAGAGTTCTAATAATAGGTACAAATGTACAATATTGTCGTTTATATATATAATTATGCATCGTATGTTGATTGGATCGCAAAGTTTGCGTAGTGTTTTTTATTCGATCGTCGTTGAACTAAAAAAGAAATATTTACATTGTCGTTCCGAAGACAATAATTTGCGGCAACTTTAAAAGTTTCTAATTAGAAGCACCAGCATATTTATTTGTTTGTATTTAAAAAATATTGGTGGTCCCGTACGTATTATATTACTCAAAAGTCAAAATAACGTACTTAATACAATATTACACTTTTGAAGGGGTGAAACATTAATGTATGGACAATATTATGTATTTATAATGGTATTAGCCCGTGAAAGAATTTAAACAGCGATTGATCCGCCAGACTTGGGACTTCATAGCGCAGTCGAGGTGACCATATATTATTGTTACATGTTTTTGAAAGTCTCGAACGGGCAATATGGATATTTTCTGTCGGTCCAGTCTTTAAACAGTGGTGACTGACTGTTTTCTTCGCATCAGCCCAGGTGTCTTTTCACCTCGATCAAAGAACAGTTTTCACATCGCCGTTTGCAAGTGTTGAGTAGTGCGACAACATTCCGGCAAAACGAGAATTGTGTATATAACTGAAGGTAATATACGTATATTTGCGAGCCTCATCACTTATGGTCCGACGAAACGCGTCACCCGTTTCCTGTTGATTATACGACCCGAGGGCGGCACGACAAGTTAAGAGTTTAAGACGCATCACATCAGTCACATACTCACATATATGGCCATAATGCTGTATGTATATTATTCACAAGTTCCTCGTACTATAGGACATTTAGAATAAATTAATTGTAGCAGCTCATTATATAATGAAAATAGCGGCGAGCTGGAGATGGCTACAACCCCACGGAATTTCAGGAAAATGAACAAAAACATTTTCAGAGTTCTGTGCGAACATATTAAAATTGTAGTTTATATGAGAATGTTGATGCAAAAGTTTAAAATGTAAAATATACATACCAACACCGTATCAACATACCAAAAACGTGTGTAGAGGATGTCAGCGCAGTATATGTTTTCTCTCTTAGACAAGCTCAACATATAGATAAATGGTTATAATATGATGAATAATTTAGAGTTTCACCCAAAATCGTTTTTGATGATTTTTGAGTAAGCTTAATGTGAAATCATCTATTACAAAAATTATAGAGGATAATATTTATGAGGATATGACATTTCGGTTTTACATTTTATTAATATTTGACTTAGAATTCGATTTCCAAAATAAAAAAAAAATTGCTGTTTAAATAACGTTTAAATTGTTTTGGGACAATATTTAGACAAAACGGTATGTCTTTCCCTCCAAAATATAATTCTTTATCGATTTGTAAACGACGATTTTACTCTAATATTATTCAAAAACAAAAAAAAATGATTCTGCATAAATGCGTTTTGTCTATGTGGGCGGCTAGAGAGAGAAAACAATCAGTGAGCTGACATCATTTGAAGGATCTTATATAATCATTTAACTTCTCTACAGCAAATTATCAGCCCCTCCATAAAGCAAACTCCTGCAGACTGCCACACTGCAGATTAGAGTGTATAATACAATAATGCACACATTGCAGGTTATAAAATTCAAAATAAATCCTATATTGATAATTTCAGTTTAAATCCATCATAAGATATATTTAAAAATTCCAAAACCAAAGTATTTTAAAAGTTATAGTCTTTATATTAGACTTTAAGCATATACTTACTTGATACTTTCTAAAATCTGCAGATTTATAAATGCAATTATTCAAGTATAAAAGTAATAAAGAGTACATATGGAGTACATATGGATATATATTATACATATGGAGCCCAGAGACATATTTTGCAGGTATGTGCTTGGGGTTGATCCGTGACTTGACATTTTCATGGAAACTATTCGTATCACAATGTATAGGTGTGCAGTGTGCACTATAGCCACCAGAAAAGACCTTTAAAAATTCGTATTTTAAAGACTTGATCATACATCGATTTTGCTACGGCAAACAAAAATCCAATATTTTTTTGTTTATTTAAATGCATATAAGTAGTTGCCATTAGTAAAGGTTTTATAGTTAATAAATAATAATAATAACAATATAGTAGTTGTATGCACGCCTCGTCGTCGTCGTCGGCGGACTATTTTTTTCAATACACCGCCGCGCCGCAACCAACAGTAGTTTTATCCACGCATTATGTATAAAATAAATATATTTAATATGTGTAACATTATTTTTGTGTGGACGAGGCCCGCGAGTGATGCTGCGCCGCGCCGCTGTGGTACCTCCTACCCAGCACATATAATAAATATAAGCATATTATATATATTACACATTTTTCGATCGTATATTATTATAAATCATTTTGATCGGCCGTCGGTCGTGTAATATATATTACCTATACGTTTCATGTGTGTATATATGTGTATAAAAGACGTGGCTTGTTATCCCATACTATACACTATTATACTTAAATAATATTATGTATAGGTGTATACGAGCGCGCGAAAAGAAACCGAATAAAAATGTGCTCACGTCAAAGCGCTTATAATTCGTGTGAAACGCGTATACAAGAGGTGATTGCGCGTACCTACCTATAGTATATGTTTATCGCGAGTACCGTGCAAAAACGCACTTCGCTCGAATGTATATAGTTGCTGCACGGCCAGAATAATATTATAATAAGTAATAATATAATATAATACGACTATGGCGGCATGCGGGGGCGTGTGTATAAAGAACGAATGGTCCGTGGAATTAGTAAAGGAAGCACTATATTTTTATGTTAATATATTATACCTATGTTATATTATTTTAATAACTTTTTTAAACATTGTTATACATCCAGGGTGACCGGGGCCGGTCGTATCGGCGGAGCTAGACTATAATTTTTAACTACAACTTACTAAAGTATAGAGTAAAAATGTGTGTTCCGGGCGCCCACCAAAGCAGTGCGAAACGGGTGACCTGCTGCAGGTAATTGCAGTGGGCATGCAGTGCGCCGCATGACACCAGGTAATGGCAGTTTTTTTTCACTGCATTGGTGGGCGCCCGGCCTTAAACATTTATTCTTCTGTTAGTTATTTATCGGGTTAGTTTGGTTAAAATAGTAAAAATCAGTGCTTACTGTAATATATTAATATACAATGAACATGTAATATTAATTTATTATAAATGCGTGCATGATGATGTGTATACTGTGTACACTTATAATTTATAATGAACCTCAAACTCCAAAGTGGGATATACATATTGATTGATGGCTCACATTACCTGTTGGCTATTGATCACACTACAATTGATTGCATATTTATTTTAATTGATTGTTGGTTAATAATTGTCCATCATCAATGAACGCCTGACGAGTGACAATATAATTTCCCATTTTACAGTAGGAATTAAGATGAATAAAATAAAATAGATAAAAAAAAAAAAGTTAAAGGTTAATAATAAATTATATTACTATAATAATATATTAATGGCTAAGAAGTAATAACACTAATGAGAGAGACGGACAGATCTGTGAATCAAATGCATTATAAAACTTTAAAAAATAAATAAATATGTATACCAATAACTAATAAATGACAAAAAATCAACACAATTCAAAACATGCAAATTACAATATGATAGAAATATGCACTTTGTTAAAATGTACAACCCAAGTAAAACAGTAATAAAATATCATATTATAATGAATTTACCTATATAGTATATACTCCAGTATCTATAATAATATTTTATTCAAATTAAACAAAGTAAATGCTAAATACAAATGTGGGCATGTTGCAAGACAAAAATTATTATAAAATTGATACTCGTATACAAATAATTAATCATCGTACTATTATATTATAACGGTATTAGAGATTGAAAAATAAAAATATGATACAAAACGATGGCCTTTACCTTTATTATATCCTTTAGTCTTGCATGTTTCTATAATTTATAATGCGCATATTCTGAATGCGTAAAATTCTCAATACAATATGCACATATATTTATGTTATGTATATTAATTATTAAATACATTTTAAAATAACTTGAATATCTTCCGCTCTTCCCGGGCTGTTGTAGTAGTGTAGTATAAACCCTATTCACTGAGCTTATAATATATATATATAACATTATGTATTTATAAATGCAAAATAATATATCTAAACGTGTGTCTGTATTTTGAAAAGCATTATCGATGGTATAAAATGAAATGCAATAATATTACTTACTATTTGGATGTTTGCTACATAACATTTTTTGGATTATCATCACTTTATTGAATTATTGGACAGCTAAAAATAAATGTCACAATCCCGAAGTGAGAATTTCTCTGAATAATTTAAAGTTATTAATTTGTCTCTGTGTTATACACAAATACACAATATTATGATGATTAATAAATCGACTGTGTCTAATGTCTATATATCAATGAGATCCGAGTCCATCAGCCACAGCAATACAGCACCTAATCACATGATGTATATAAATGATACTGCATTCACCAATAAGGCATTATTTCTATTTCTAATATTCAAAGGGATATAGATATTGATAAATAATATTTTGAGTATTTGTACGAGTCATATTTTCCTAAAACTTATCTCTAAAAACTGTTTTTCTATACGCTTAATCGAAAATCATATTTCAATTGCTTACTCCTTAGTTCTCCAACAACGTCACTGAAACAAAAAAACAACGAGAATAATGTACAAATTATCCACATTATGTATGGGTAATATAAAATATAAATCTATTTTTTTGTCCACTGTAGGTATATATTTTCAGCAGGCGATTTATTTACACAACAGCTATATTCATGATTACATCGCATACTTATGTTATGGACTTATGGTTCTCGAGTGGTCAAGTGATGGCGGTGGTGTGGCGGGTCATGGCGGGTCATGGCGGCAACTATAGAATTTAAAAAGAAAAAATACCATTTAAAACAGATAATAAAATAATATACTCATTGCCCACCGTTCACGGTAATATGTTTATTCACCGTTTTATAATTAATATTTTTTTTCGCGTTTACACGCATTTCTTTAAAAATATTGTTATGAGTAAATACGATCGCTATAATACACACCTGAAATTATTAGTTATCCATCATAAAAATTAAAAAGAACTAGGTAGTAACTAGTAGGTACACACACATATAATATGTCATATACATATTACAAATCAATGCGTGAATATGTAATATAAGTTTATGAGGGGAGACTTATTAACCCGCGAGTCCACTACTTTGGGCGATGGAGTTGTAGTTAGTAGCTCGTAGTATATAGAATCTAGATGACCGGTGAATGGTGATACATATCTGAATGGGCCCCCGTGAATAATTATTGTCGTGTGCGCACGTGGTATTCTGATTATTCTGATTATTATTATTATTATTATTATTGTTATTATAGGTAGGTTATAATACGTAACGCCGAGCAGTGCAGCGGCGGCGGTTTCGTATCATTATTATATCATGTACGTTTTTTATTTTTTGCCCGTATATAGAAAGTGTCCAAACATCATATACGCCGATACATATTTGGCGAAAAAAAAACTGATTACGGATTAAATTTGAAAAAAAAAGAAAAAAGAAAAAACGTCCATTGAGACATTGTTGTCGGAGGTGTCGTTAAACTTTGATCGGATGTGTGTGAGTGTGTGTGCGTGTGGAAGGGAAGAAAAAAAAACGGTTATAATAAAATTCCGACAAAGAATGGGAACCGTGATAATGGAAGTACCAGGTGACAATGGCGGAAGATAGTTTTCAATAGAATGGACGCGTTCCGTTCACACACACAAAAGAGCCCGGCCGACTGCGGCCGCCGGTGGGAGGTCGTCGAGATTTTTCAGAAGAATTTTTCTCTGGAACAGGTTTGTGCGCCGCCGCTGTCGTTACTCGACAAACGCACGTATAGGCCGTGTAAAAATAATAATAATAATAATAATAATAATAATAGTAATAATAATAATGGACGGACCGAGACTCCGTATAATATATTGTATAATGTATATATGGTAGTATGGTACGTCTTCCAAACCGAATTCTTCTCTTTCATTCACCAACGCGCACACTATAAACGCACAGCATTTATACACGGCCCGACCATTATAATAACAATCCGTCGCGCACGCTGTATAATAATAATATTATACACGCGCAGTGTTATGTTACGGCTCGCCGCCGCCGCCGCCGCCGCCGCGAGCATCCCCCTCGCGATACCGACGCCGAAATGTCTCGGACGAACAAAATAATATATATGCGACCAGGAATCTCGTCGGGCCGGGACCAGATTATATTATACATATAATAATATTATATTATATTGTATGCGGGATGGACGGCGGGGGTTGTCTGTGGGTGTATTTTTTGGGGTGATTTTTTTTCTCACCGTCTGCCTTAAACGCTGCCTTTTTGGCGGTAGAATGTCTGTAGCCGGTGGTGTTCAAAAACTTCACACATCATAATATAATACGATATTATTTATTTTAGTCCTTTATCACACAAATTATCGAGAAACACGTGATGGCGGTAATATTAATTCTTGTCGATAGTACTTATCCCACGGTTCATAGCATTATATATTTTTATTGGAAATATTTCAATCGTAATCGAATTATTGTTGTCATTATAGAGATAATTAATCCACACATAATATCACTGTCGATTATTTTAAATTATTAACACAACTATACGAACGACAATATGGACTTATCAACAAACCACAATATATATCTTGTAATCTTGTAATTTCTATAATCTTAAAATAGATGATTTCAAATATTGTCTGTATACGAGTGTATCGTCTATCCGTACAATAAAAGTACAAATTTAACGATACAAATTTGATTGAAAATTTTTGTTCTAATGTCGACATTACACATTATATATTAATACCTACAGGTATAATATATTTGAAAATATATTTTAACAATTTAAATCTAAATGTATACACCGCAGGTTACGAAATTCAATGAATTTAACGATCCATTTTTTTGCAGTTCGTGTGGTATTGTGGATCGTGTTTGTGCAGTAAAGCGGAAAGCGCCGTGTTTTTCGATTACTGCAGAACTAACAGGCTACCGATTGGCGCTGGGGAAATATTATCGAGAACGCCATAATATTCTTTTTAACGCCGAAGATTATAGCGACGTGTGCATTTAAACTATACGCGTAATCGGAGCCGCTCGTGTTTACAGACCCATGTTAAAACTCGCCCGGTAGTCGGCTACCGCTCTTTCAGTGCTCATTATAATATGACTCAGTAATAGTGGTTTTGACAAAACGTAAAAAATATGAGAAAAAAATATCGTCATTTATCCTCTTGCCGAACACAGCAGTCCTAGCGTATATTTGCTACTTTGCTAGATGCTGCAAACGTTTTATTTTAATAACAAATGTTGACATCGTTCATCATTGCCATAAATGACGATAATTGAAAATAAGAGAATAAGAGACGATAATCTCCTCCCCCGGTTGCATCATTGTGAGGGATGAGCAGGGTGTGCATTCGCGCCGATTTTATTGTGAAAACGCTGTCCTTGGCCTGCCGAAAATGAACGAAAGCATTAACATGTGCGTTAATCTGATATTGAGTATGGGTATTTGTTATTTTTTTTGTATGTGCTCCGAAAATTAACACCCCATCGGTATCAAAAGAAAATTGAAAACGGTGATAATATTTATATCTAGTACAAATAATAACAAAAGTATCATTTTTGCTTGGCGAAAAATATTTGAAAAATGTTGTCGTTTATACATTAAACAACTACGAACTGAGGCCTGGACGCCTGTTTAGTGGTTATTGACTACATGAGTAAGTAAGAAAACACAAACATTAATGATTTCCCATCATTAAAATGTCCAAAAATATTGCATTCCTATATAGTTAATTATATTATTTTAAATATTATATTATGACTGCCAACTATGCGCATGCAAGCAATAAACAAGGTATGATTTATTGCTATTGTCGCTACTGTAACCTAACCTACAACCATAGGCCCGGTAATGACTTATAAAAAATTGCCCTCAAACATTTTGGCACCGACAACTGAAAACAATGCGGTACTCTCCCTCCCCCCCTTCCCTAAAACCTTCTACTCAAGAACAGTCTCATAACCGTAGAAGTAGGACCGCTCCTCGGACAGGAACGATTCTTCTAGGAAACGAAAACGTTAATCCGCGACTGTGGCGTGCATAATAATAAATAATAATAATAATAATAATATAACTTCGGTTCGCGGACGTTGTTATTATTTTTTTTTATAATGCGTGTGCGTAGATATACGACGTGATTCACGAACGCTCGCGCAATAATTATTGTATTTCGTTCGCGTAATATTTTCCTTTTTACGCAATGTCGGAAACCGTTGTAGACACATATTATAGTATGTTGCTGTAAACGGTACGCGGCGGCGGCGACGTTAGCTACGCGAGCCGCAGCCTTGTCCCGAGACTTGGTGGCGGCGTCGCGTAACTCGTGTAATATTCCGCTGCTGAGTCTGCGCGCACGCGCGTATGAATATAACGAGTTCATCGTCGACGATAGAGCGTTTGATGACGACGAACGCGTTTGCCGTGTGTTTTTCTCCGGAGTTTTGTAGCTGTGATCTGTCAAAATTAAACGGAAACATCGGGGAACGTAAAATATTCCAGACCACCCGGCGTCAGTCATGATGATTATTAAACGAAACGAAAAATATTAAAGGATTTTGTTAGAGGGGATTTCTGTTAGTCGACCCCGAATGCTATGACGATAAATGATTATCTTTTGGTTTTCAATATTTTCAAATCTGAGAGCGTTTGTTTGGTACGATAATAATAATATTACTATGAATTATATAGGAACGAGTAAAAATTAAATTCTTTTGCAACCTAATATTGCTATACTCTACAAAATTGATGTGGTCTACGAACAATTGCCGAATTTACTTAAAATGTGGTCCTTTTTTCGCTTCACACTAAAATAGATAAAACTTCTCAGCTGCTTTCAGTCATGGCACCTTAAACGCACGCTTTTGTACTACCTGACTGCACACAATTTAACTTCTCATTCAACGAAACGAAGTTTAGTGCTGTTTTTCGTACCATTATACACACTACAGCCTACGATTTCAATCCACTTCGTAGGATGATTCGTACTGCCAATATTTATCGTGCTCTAACTAAAGCAGTATAAGGTGTATTGTCTGATTTTTAATTTATGTACTTCATGCTGTTCACACCTAGTTATATAATAATATCAAACTATATATTGCAAAATTGTAATTATTTTAATTTATAATCTATATCGTATGTATATTTCAATATATTTTGTTCAATTGCAGTATGGCGTTAGATATAGTAAATAAATAAATCAATTATTATAAAATATAGTAATGAGTAATATACCTAGCTATTTAATAATAAATATACTATGTGACGACGCACACGCTTTGTCAACCGGTTCGGCCGCGCTCATAATATTTTCACTACGGTTAGGATTCGGTGGTATTTATTATTTTTTTTTTCTTATCGGGGGCACGAGAAGTATCCTCGTCCGTTTCACGACGGGTCGGCCGGCTCTACAAATACATATTATATAAATATATATATATAAATAATATAATACGGCGGAGTACCTGAAAATATGCGACCTTTCTGGTTTACCGGCGACCGACCGACCGACCGACACGCCCGGCGACGATGCTGTGGTGCGGGACGGCGGGTAGCGCCGCCCGGGGGGTCCCGAAAGGGCAGACAGCGAGGCGCTGTTCGGACGCCGCACCGCCCCGTCGCACGCACCGCACACGTACGCGTACGTCGTCGCCGCCGCCCGTACACGCACGCACATGCACACCGAGAGGACAAAGGAAAGTCAAACGGCGGACACGCCAAGACGTACGGCGGGGATCGGGCGGCGGGGCGGGCGGGCGGGAACGTCGTGCCTCGTGGTCGCGTGTGGGCCGGACGAGTGGCGGTGCGGTGGTACAACGATGGCTGGGCGGCGGGTGGATGCGTGGTGCCAGTCCGGCTCGACCCGTATGTGCGGTGCGTGGAGGTTACGATATAATAACGTGTATACGAACTACGAAGCAGTCGCCGCCGCCTCCGCCGGACCGACCGCGACGGCAGTGGTGGGGAGCGGCGTTCGGCGTCACCCTGTCTGGCCGGCCCGCTGCGGACCGAACGCCACGATGCCACGTCGTGCCGCCGTAAGCGGACACGACGACGTGAAAACATCACGTACGCCGCCGCCGGCGTCCAAACACAAATAATAATAATAACAATGCGCGACCGAAGAAACGACGTCGGTGACAAGCGCCCAAATTTTCAGGGGGGCTTTGGTGTTTGAGGGCACTCGTTCCGGCGTCACGCCCGCAAATATTGTATAATGTATAAGCATTTCGCACGGTGATGATATTATTATTGTAACCACGTTGTTTCACCTTGGTCCATAATATTTCCGACATAGTACGAAACATAAATTTATGTTTTATTCACGAAAACGTCGTAACGTTAACGGCATGGTGTACAAGCGGAATTACGGCTCGGCGGGTGGTTTTCCGTAATGGCAGCTAACCCACCGTTCAACCGTACACGATTCTTGGTATTTTTCCACATTTTTCGACCCCTTTTGTCCCGAACACGCGATATTTCGTCCCGCCGCACTCGGACGTCCGTCCGAACGTGCTTTTTCACGCGTTATCTGTTTGGCGGGTTACAATAATAATAATGTGTTACCATTGCAACGACGAAAATAATAATAATATATTATATACGATGACATTCGATATATATATAATATAATATTTTATTATTATTTGGAAACGGAACAGTCCGGACAAAGGAAACTGATTTAATACGAGAGGAGTAGAGGACGGTATCCTCCAGTGTTGGGACTATTATTATTATATTATAGGTACGACCGGACGACAATAAAATAATATAATATATTATTATTATTATTATAAATGTTGGATTGTTGGCTTTACGTTTCTTTTTTCCCCCGAAATACCTGAAAAACCGTAGTCGTGTTATTTATACACGCCACATCCGTACCAAGTGGACCGCCACCGTCATCGGTTCCGAATTTTTATTTTCGTTTCGTTTACGCCGATTTTACCAAACTCCCCGCTTCCGTTCGGACCGCGCCCGTTGCCAAATCAATTCTTGATTCGTTTATAAATTATTAATGACGAATTCAATATTACGAGTAAAAATAGACACAAAACGGTATTTTAAATCTCAAAATACCCCCGTATTTGTTCACGAAAATCTTCGCTTAG
Organism: Myzus persicae; assembly: GCF_001856785.1. Taxonomy (NCBI): domain Eukaryota; kingdom Metazoa; phylum Arthropoda; class Insecta; order Hemiptera; family Aphididae; genus Myzus; species Myzus persicae. The sequence goes on along the minus strand of NW_019102160.1, from coordinate 270,943 downwards.
CGATCCTTGAACTAGCCGAATTAAAATAATATGATACCGGAATTTTTTATATAGTTATACTTACATATTTTTACTTGAAATATTATTATTTATAATATTTCTGTTGTTCCCGTGCTTAAAACTGTTTCATAACGGCGAGACGTAGTAATTTATATAGGAACACACTATAAATACACTGGCATTAAATAAAATATGATTATAACAAAATTTACTTTGTCGTTGTTAAAAAAGAAATTTACATTCACTTAGTGTATTATACCAATGAAAGGGTCATTCCACACTCATTAATCTGTGTCTGTTTATAAATATACCTACATTTTCCACAGTGCTAAAAATATAACGCACAAGAATATTCATAATTTATTAGAAGTACAATAATACCTAAGACACAAGGAAAATAATTTGTTAACCTTATCATTACTAAGTATAAATAAATTATCAAGCGATTATGCATGACGTGTTGGCTGTAAAGAATTTTAATTTAAATATGACAAAAAAAATTGTTATTTTGCAATGTACTGTGTACACACCTTTTTTACAAAAACTGATGATCTCTTTAAATATTATATTAGTCAAAATATTATCTAATAAACCAATTATTCACGTAAACAAACTGGATAATATAAGTACAATTATTTTTATTTTGAACCAAAACAAAATATATTAGAATTTGATATCAGTAAAATACCTTTAAAATTTAAACATTTATAATTTAGATTACAGTAACATAATATGATTAACGATCTATTTATTATATTTACATTAACCAGGCCCCCACATCAAATTTTGAATCTATATCTACTACCTATACCTGTACGTATACCTATTTACTCGAGTTAATCTATATTTCCAAATATATTACTATAATAATATGTAATTTAATACAACTAAATTATACGATAAAGTATATCTGAAATGAGGAATTGTATGAATATTTACTATTTCTAATAATTAATAAATTACAATATTTTATTTAACCCAAATTTTTCTTTAACCATTTTTGAAGTGGGAGTTTCTTTTTTTTGGATTTTCTATTTTGATTCGTCTAAGTCTTATAGGTTCTGAAAAACTTAGTGTTATTAAGTTATTTGCATTTCTTTCGCAATGTGTTGTGATTCAAGGTCTTTCATTAAATCTTATATAAAATTATAAAAAATCTTCATTTGAAATTCCACTTTCTTGTATGTTAATCTTCGAATTTTGATGATTACGCGTTAATATTTTATAAAGTATGAATATAAATTTAAAAATAAATTGTATCTACATTCAAATTTAATTTATAATATTAGCTGGACCTCTAATTTCGAGTCTTAAGATCGGGCCAGGTGCGAGGTCTGATACTATAGTTGTTGATATAAAATAAAATTAAGAATTATTTTAAACTATTATCCAATGTTCAAGTATTATATTTTCTTACCTTAGAAATGCATAATATTTTATTTAACACAGTGATAATTTATTGAAATTGGAAGGTTGGTAGTTTGGTACCAAGTATCTGAGTAGCCTTAAGACATGCACCATAGACAGCACTATACTAACATTATGATATAATTTTTAGCTGTAGACTGTAGTTTTACAAATTGCATAATCATTCTGAAATCCGAATGTTCTGATATAATTTAAAAGAAATATCTTTGTAAAATATAGATTTGTTTAAATAAACTTGATTCTATATTTCTATCGTACTGTTAGTTATTTGGGTAGTAAATAAAAAAAATGCTGAAATTATGAAATGGAATAATATAAATTCAGAATTAATCAAATTTTCAATAGTGTTACACATTATATTTATTTACATTCAAAATATGTATTAAATTTTAATATTTAAGATGTCTGCATTTTAAACGTATAATTAAAAATGATAGAGCACAGATTCGTATTACTTTCATGTTGCACGTTATGCTTCGACAATACGTAATCGAATTTTATGTAGTACAAATATACAATCATAAAACTATTGAATCGATTGGCTGCAAGCAGTGAGATTTAAATTAGGATTCTACGGTAAAAAAATAAAACCTAGGAAATGTATTTTTAAAATAATATAATGTTGATTTGTAATCTTATAAGTTATAATACAATGTTAATAGTCTACTAACCTAAGACTTCTACTTACTAAGTACTAGTAGAAACAAAAGTAGTTTTAACAAACTGTTGAACAAAAATAAAGCGGTCAATAATATTCGACCATTTAATAACGCACGTGGGTTTTCAATAAATGTTATTATCAATGTAATAATAATAATTATCGAGATAATTATAGTCTGCCAGTTGGGACGAAATTACAAAAATACACGTCGATATGTATATACGAATCGCGACAATCGGTGGTACTGTGGTAGTGTTTCGATTCTCGATTGGATTTATTTCAAATGTTATTCCACAGTAGGAGTTAACAGGTGGGTCCATTATAATATTATTTCTAGATTTCTAGATTTCTAGATATTAATACAAAATAAGCGACGTGGTCATCAAATGTATATGTACGTATACGATTGGTTTGAAAAACGTTTTCAACCATCGTGCTTTTACGAATTTTCGACGGATGTTGGTCAAAATAGGTATACACATAGAAGTAAAAAATATTTCTAGTCCAAAAAACGATCGTCGCCGCACAGGTAGGACGATGACGAAAGCGTAACCTACGTAATAGAAATCGGTTCGTACGAGCGCAGCGAACGATTCGTTCGTTCGTAAAAATAAGAGAGACACTGGACAGCCTGGACAGAGTGAGAGTGAGAGGGAGAGATGCCACCGATTTACGATCGTCACGACGTTCTCGGATCGTCCATTGAGGAAACGTTTCGAACGAATCGCGCCGTCGGCGATGTACCTACAACCAGTGACGTGCTGCACAATTTTTCAACTACATAGAGAATTTTTGTACGTTTAACGTTTATCACATGACCACACAATTTAGGTAAGGCCGTATACTACCGGGTTTGGACCACCGAGTTAGATAGGTCCATTTGACATTTACCCAGCCCCCTACCCCCTAATCTGATTGTCTATTTTGTTTATCGTAACCTCTTTTTAATGGTTTGGAAAGATATTCATTTCGAGCTGGGGAAGTGTACTCGAGTCAGACTGCGTTTCATAATTGTTTCAACCTGTGTGTGTGTGTGTGGGGGGGGGGGGTATCTTGATCATTTAAGCTCGTCAGGTCAACTCTCCTAGTAGGGGCCACAGAAGACTGAATGTTTTTGACGGGGCTGAAAAGTATTTAGTGTGTTGGCTAAACGGGTCGATCCAGTTTATGAGGAAAATCGAGCTTGATCCGACTTGCAAAACCCACGGTCCAAAATCGTGATGGCCACCTTAAAACTCGGGGTAGTCATCTTGAGGAAACCTTCCTAGGCATCACTCACGTCACTGCCTATTGCAACGTACCATGCGTTACTTATTATAATATAACATTATAACGTGTGTCGAAAACGTAATATTATTATGTAATAATATCATAAACGGACGTGAAAATCCGCCGAAACATAATATTTCCGGTAAGAACGGGATCGCCGCCACCGCGGATATCGTTATATCGTTATTTATTATCTGTTGGCGCGGCCACACGTCGTCCCGGCGACGACACGGTTATCGTTCCGTATGCACGAGCGGCGGTGTGGCGCTGCCGACCGGATTTCACGGGAGCGCGGCAACGCGGCGGGGCCGACCGGCAATCTGATCCGCCGACGGCCCGTCGAATTCTTTCGGTACGTCAGACTGCCGAGTCTCCACATCCCGAACCAGTTGCCGCCGCCGCCGGGGCATCGCGTTTTCTCCGCATCGCTGGCCGCCGCGTTCTTCGGCGACATTACCCGGTTACCGGTCACCCGTGTACGTGAGTACCGCCTTCACCAACGTGACTTTTTTTCCTACCGAAAGGTCGCCCAAAGGCCGTGGGTCGCCGGCGGGCCCGTTTCCTCGGCGTCGGACGGCGGCCAAAACGTGAGGTTGTCACGCGGTGCGGCGTCGAACGGCGCGCGGGGCGGCGGCGGCGACGACTCGTCAGTCTCGCGTATTTTGTCGCCAACACGGCTGGATGGTCCGTGTCGACGAGGCGCACACACCGCGGCGGCGGCGAGTCAAGAATCGGTTCTCGTCCAGCGGGGATGGGCGGGCGGCGGCTGCGGGACGGGCGGGCGGCAGTGGTGGTGGCGACGACCGTTTGGTTGTGGCTCGGTGGGCGGACGGTCGGGGGGGGGGAGGTGACTTGTGTGAATGCAACGCCGCACACGCATACGCACGCACGCACGCACACGCACGGCACGGGGACGCGCGCGCACGCACACAGACAGCTTGGCACTGATTTTTGTACCAGCAAGCGCCACCGCGTCTACTACAACACACTACTCGAAAAACCTACAACGCTGCTGCTGCTGCTCCTGCCGCTGGTGTTGCTGCTGCTGCTGTTGTTGCCGCCGTACACTCGCTCACTCACTCACACGCACGCAGTCCGTAGTGTCGGCCAGACTCTCGGTTATTATTTGTTTGTTTGTTTTTCCGTTTTTAAGGCTATTATTTATTATTATTATTATTATTATTATTTATATTTAAAGTAATTATAATAATAATACTAACAACAACAGCATAAAACCGCTGTTTTATCGTTTTTTATTTTCCGTTTTTGTACGTCGTCGTCGTCGCTCGCCGTCTCGTTCATCGTGTGTCGTTTCGGTTGATATATAATATAATTTTGTTATTATATTTTATATAAATTATATTTATCGTATTCCGATTGTTGTAATTATCATACGACAATACGGTACACGCGTTGTTGTTTTTTCTACGTGATATAGACTATATTAAAATACTGTTGCGTTTTGTTCGCACAATTCAAACCGTCGCGATTGCGTTATAATTCGCATCAAAATATTATATTTTTATAATATCGTTTCGTAACGTGTAACATCGCAGTGTTAATCGACAAGATGGCCCACGGCGCTCCGGACGAACCCGTTGGCAAGGTGGAAGAGAAGCGGCCCAAGGCGCCAGTCGGATCCAGAAGGATATTTCCGCCACAGTTCAAGTTGCAGGTAAATAGTGGTTTTTATATATTTTTATGACATAATCAGTCTATTATTATATTCATTTTTTCGTTATCACTGGCAACAATATTATTTCACACGTTCTACGGTTCGGTCCACCACTCCTCCACATTCTCATCCGTCCGGTCACCGCCGATTAGGACCGTTCGATTTCACCGGATTTTACGCGCTCGCGCCACCGCCGCCGCCGCCGTCGTTTGGGTCTCGTGCCAAAACGAAATAAAAATACGACGCCTCGCTCGTCCGTCGGCGTTAACGTCATCCTGCCCGTCGTTCCCTCAAATCTTCCTCGTTCTGTTCGCGGCGGTCCGTCTTCGCGTGAGGCCACTCTGTTGCCGCGCAAAATCTTTGACCAAAACCCACTCGTCGACACGACTACTAACGTTAGCACAAGACATACTATGCCCCCATACACTTCTCTTGGTGTATTGAGAAAGCAGTTGAATTGTGTTGTTCCAACATCATCCTTCTTTGTTATTTATTAATTTTATTAATTTTGTGTTTGCATAGGTGTTGGATTCATATCGACAAGACTCCGATTGTCAAGGGAACCAACGTGCCACGGCCCGTAAGTACGGTATTCACCGCCGTCAGATACAGAAATGGTTGCAGACAGAGAACAGCTTGCGGTTGGCCGTGCAACAAGCTTCCGGTGCTCCGAAACCCCCCAAAATTGCTACTGCTTCTGCTACTGCAACAGCAGTTGCTGTTGCTGCGGCCATTGCGGATACTACATCGGGTTCAGACAGTGATGTTAATGTTGAAGACTTATCCGACACTGAAGACTCAGCTCTGGATTTGTCTACTACTTGCTTAGATTTGACCAAGCGCAAACGCGAAGAAGAGGATCTCGATCCATGCAAAAGGCGATCTTTGGCTCCAGTCACGTCAAATGAACGACCCTTATATGTCAGCCCCATCAGATATCCTTACGTCGATTATCCCCTGTTCTACTGTTGGCCGCCGTGTTGTTACAGGCCACCGTGCTATGTTGAGCGACCTGTACCCCAAAGACTGACTTGTTCCTTAGATTTGAAGGTGTGCACTTATGAACAAAAGGAACCTTCCCTTTTGGACATATCGTACCCTCAACATTGGAACAAACAGGACTACAGGTTTCCAAGTTCAGTATAAATACCTATGTGTTCCCATGGGTTACGCTTGTTATTCTTGCACTGTAAGTATCAATAAATATGAAAAAAATTTCAAATGATCTTTGTAACTGTTTGAATTGAATTGAAAGAAAGGATATTTGAAGTGTTATTTAATATTAGTACCATTTTATTGAAATTTTTATTTTAACATCAATATCTTTGATACCTACAATGGTACAGGGAATTGAAATTATATAAATGGTTGAAAAGAAAAAAATGTATTTATATTTTTATATATTATATTATGAATATGATTCTACTATTTTTTTCAATTCAATTTATAAGAAATATATTTAAAAATTACAACTAAAATATTGTACAGATTCACTCTGTATTGTAGTATGTTCTATAATTGTTAAGGCATATTATACCATATCAATTAAGAATGTATTGTTTGAAGTTTAGAACACTTAAGATATGTATTTTAACTACTTAAATAGTATAGGATTGGAGCAAAAAGTTATTTATTAACCATATAAAACTTTGCAATAAACCATTTTCAAAAGACTTGATATTATAAATTATTTTAAATTATTAAAGATTCATTCATTTTAAATTTGATATTTTTAATTTATATTACAAAATTATATAATTATTCTAAAAAAATTGAAATATATATATATATATATATATAAATAAATAAATTTGAGTATAATATTAACATGTTAAGATTTATTTGTTAGAGTTCCTATATTAAGGCTAGATGTATCAAATAAAGCTTTTGAATTCATTTGAAATGGCTCAATGGAGCAATTAATATATGTGCCAAAAAATTAAGTTCAAAAAAATTGCTCAAAATTTGTTTGTCTTCCGTAAACTACAATTTTTTTTTTTTTTTGGTGCTGTCAGGTTTTTCTGTATTACGTGCCTTATAATAATATGTTGTCAATAAAAAAAAATATATGAAGTCTCCTGTAAGGACTGACTTCTTGCTCAATTGAACCTTGACTAATATTTATATATTATGAGTAAGATTATATATTATACGAATACTATAATTTATTTTGTAAATGTTAATCCGTAGATGTATTTGCATTATGTGTATATTTTTATAAAAGGAAAACAATGTTTTGTAAAGTAACATTTATTTTAATGAAATTTAATCTTATATATACGAATTGTTATTGTTTTAAACGTATTATTGAAATTTCAAAAAATTTAGGTTATGCCACACTTATTATAAAAATATTTTCTGTTTACATATGAGAAAAAATTAAATATTCAATATTGAATGTAATTTATATGATTATTTTGTTATTAAATATTTTATGAAATACCTACAATTTATATCAAATAAAAATGATTTAAGCCTTTGTATTATATTACGATTGTGTTTTGTTCTTCATTTTGATCTAAATTATTGTGACTTCTCAATCCAAAATCCATTTTTTTTCCAAATCTATCTTTTTTCTATGTTGATGTCTACGGTTTCCTGAATTGGGTTAGGTTAGTATTTAAAACTCCTGCAAAGCCTAATTAAATTGGTATTTGGGGTTTCTTTGTCGTGTGACAAATGTTTATTGAACCATTGCCAGCGTATGGGCCAAGATTATTTGGTTAATTAGTTGAACATCGGTTGTGTGGATATAATATGGTTTTGACCACGGTATCCGATATTTTTTAAATTAATAAACATAGGTGACATGGGAGTATGGGACCATGGGGTACAATTGGCCTCCTGGTATTATTCAAGGCCTGATAAACAAGATGTGAAGTGGCAAATGAAAAATTAATGGTTCATCCGTAGTACCTAGTGCTACTAGTACTACTACCTATAGTCTAAATAAATTTTGTTAGTCAATACCATTTTACAATCTGCATATTGCATTTCTGCAATATTTAATTTCTGCACCCATAGTATTTTGCCAAGTGCAGCTTACGAATATATGTGTGATTTATTATTTTAACCTTGTAAGAGTATATACAAAAATAATTTGAATAGAAATTTTTGAAAAAGACGAAGCCAATGGGAAGTGGGGCTAAGTGTTTTTGTTCAGGTGTTAAATGTGTGTAATATGAAAAATGATAAGAATAGGACTTCATTAAAATATGACACTGATGGGTAAACTGCAGTACACATTATTGGCGTATTTAGGGAGGGTGAGTCCGGTGGTAGGCACTGCTCTCCCAGACCATATCATAGTAATCGTTGGTTTCTTATTTTCGTACATTTTATTATCATTGATATTAAATTTATTATTTCGTGAGACGCATTGCGTTATCGACATTTCGTCGTTATCTTAATGACGTCCACGTGCGGTGCACTTATGTCGTCGCAGTTTATTTAACAGCAGATAATATAATTTTGCCGTAATACGATTTTTATTTTTAGTGTTTTTCGTACGCGGCGGCGGTATACGGGAGGCCAATATAACATGTTTTTGTAAGATATACCTATAGTCCTATAGATGAAAATTATATGTTGACTAGTGTGTGCATTCAAATAATATCACGATTACAATTTTTCTAATCAATATTTCTGCCGTCTGTGACTTGTTTTTTTTTCTGCTCTGCGAAAAACATCAAATTTACAAGGTGCTTTGCTCGTCATGTGTTAGCCGTTAGGTATATTTAATTGAATCAACTATTAAATAGTCTTATAACTTTTAATAGAGGTACCCTATATTGCAATAAACGATAACTAAAAAAATAATGTCACTATCTGAAAGCCTGAACATGTACCTAGAGTCTTAAACTACAAAAATTAATTAAAACTTGTTTCTATAACAAAACAGGGTATAGTAAAGTACTTAATCTTATATTATGTATCAATTATTAAAAACTGTTATTTTTACATCACTTACGTTTAATGGTTATTGTTTGAACAATGCAATTTCAAGGATGAAAATGGAAACTACTTAACTCGGTACATGAAAATAAAAACAATCTTCATTCTTCAATAAAATCATTTATGATGACAATGTGACGACGTGACGTATTCAATTAATTAATTGAACAATAATTTTGTGGGGTGTTCAATATTGTCTGTCTAATTATTGTAAGTTGTATTAATTATATAATATTAATTAAACGTAGTGCCAATTATAGTAGTATGAAATCTGTGTCTTAAAATTATTTTGTGGCTTACTCCCAATCTAGGTAAGCCAATTAATAAATGTTCAAATACTCTAACCATGGGTTGTCTTTAGAATAATGCCGCAGATCGACAGATCTGACCAAGAGTAAATTGTTTAGAAGTTCTTTGTATGAAATCAATCCTATAACAAGTACTTAAAAAAATTCTAAAAATTAGTTCCATTGGCTGTGGCCATTTGCAAAGACAATTCGAGTACCTACATATAAGAGGATTTTGTTGCGTTGAATCTTAAGGGTGATGTAGGGTTTAAAATCTTTGTACACTAATGAACGGTCGTCTGAACGAGTTAATTAATATGAAACAAATTAAAATTGTTTAATTTTGGGGGGCTAAGTCCCGCAAGCACTTTCCAATCATGTCGGGCTGCCAGCTGTTGATACCAATAATATAACTACCAAAGACCTAAATAAACCGGCGGCTGCGGAGTAAGGCTTAAATGAATAGCTTGCGAATTTGTGAGTAAGAAAATACAACTTGACTTTGTGATATAATAACTATGTACTAAAAAAAACTAAATTCCCATCTACTTCACATTTAAAAAAGTTGTACCTACCGTAAAATGGGTTGAACTGCAGTGAATAGGTTAATACTTAATGATGGAAAACAATAGTTAACAATTATAATATAGCCATATAGGAAGTATATTTTGAAATGTTAATGGAAAATGATAGTATGATAGTAGGCATGTCTGTATGATCATTGATTATTTATGTTTGATTAATGATTTAAGACTTAAATGTAGATTTCAGCTAACCCTATTATTTAAGTATGTGGGGGGGGAGGGTTAATTAGATTTGTTGAATATATTTATTAATTATTATATAATATTACAATTTACAATTCAAAATGCTTCCAGAAACCACTCTCCATAGCCGGTGATTGAAATGTTGATGGTTAGAGAAAATTTTCTGTACCAAAACATGATCAAAAAAAAAAAAAACACCCATATAAAAATCAAAACATTCTTCTCTAATCGTTGAGATTGTAATCCTAAGAAAAAGCCTGTAAGAAATTCATCGAAAATATGGAACCGAATATTATGTTTTTTGATTATGTAACTTTAACCAAATAACAAATTTGTGTTTGTTACGCCTGCACCGAAAGTTTAGTTTTCGATGACGATTGAAGCGTTGGAAAGCAACCTTTTCCGTCCAGCGGGGTGGTAAAGTGGGAATCCTCATAGTGCCGGGTGGGGTAAAATGGAAATCCCAAAAAGTGCCAGGCGTATCTCTTTCACAACCAGACACTGAAATCTATACCACGGTGGCACGGTGCCTACAAAACGTACATTTTTGGTTACATCCTATATTCATATTATTACCTCCTTGCACGACGCGTAAACATTTACACGAAATTAAACTTTCGGAAAATAGTCTGATTACTGCATAGATCCCTGCATTACCTTTACCATGGTCGATGAACGCAGAGACGTGACAAAAAATCGTATGATGTGTAGCTTGAGCAGGAAGGCAATTCAGTCAATGGTGGTGCTCGCCTGGTGCCTGGGCTCTCGTGCCGCACACGTCGCCCGCCATCGAAGTAGCTCAGTTGCCACAAGATAATATACTATTTTCTTTAAGATTCCGAGCGGAGCGATGGATTTTGTTGATTGTACAATGTGTTTTTTTTTTGTTTATTTCACTGTGTCTGTCATTACGTTTCGGGGCAGTAAAAACGATTACATTTTCCACTCCAGCATCTTTCTTGAAGGAAATTTAATCTAGTTGGCATTCATTTCGGAGGTAAAAACTAAAAAATCTCTAGTTGTTTATGAAAGCGTCAAGGAAATCAAACAAACAATTAAGGAAAACCTAGTTTTTTGTGCAAAATCTGTTTCGAAAAATTCGATTTTGTTTTTAGGTGTAACTTTGAAAAAAATAACCCTACATCTATAAGATTTTCGCTGAATGTTTATTTTATCATTTTCTTTACATGGTACATTGGTACATATACATGTTTCTTGACTTATTTTGAGTTATTTATAGACATTTTAAGTTAAAATTTGAATAGAATTACATATTAAAAGTTAAAACCAAGAATAACGGTTTAGTTATTTTGTTGTAATTAAAAATTATTGTTTATGGCCTTAGGGGCCGGCATATGAAACTTTTCGAGTATATTATTATATTTTATACTCACAATGATATTTTCAAACGTAACCTACTGTCCTACTATATAGTACTAGCGAATGCCTAAAGTAAAATAAAATACTTTAATCACAATAATATCATTAAATATACTTAGTACCGACTTCGCTCAGACTCGTTTTTTGTATACAGTGATTTTATATCACATTATAGACACCTAATGTACAGCAGAGCATCTGAAACCCGCTTTGTTCATCTTGTGTATTAAAATATTGAAAAATTAATATCTATATTTTTGCAAAATGTAAATACCAAGTGACAAATGTTGTGTTGTATTTTAATTTGGGCTTTCCGTCCGTCATGTTAAATAAATAAAAAATAATAATAATTACAAAATAATGCAAACGATACGATGAGGGTTAAAATGATGATAAAAATAAAAATTGTCTGTCTTTGCCTAACACATACGTGGCATAGGATTTTAGACGTGGTCTTTGCCAAATTTACCGATTGATTTAATGAAGCGATAAGAATTCTAAAAGCAGATTTGAATTTGTCGTCTACACCAATGGACCTATAAACTATAGCTTAATAGTTTATAGGTCTAAGGTCAACGATACTTGAGATCGAATTTCCCATATTTCAAAAAAGAGAAACTACAAAATTGTCATGTTGAAACATTTTTGGAGAAGTTGAAATCAAAAATGTGGAAAAGTCGATTTCAAGAAGATTTGGCGACAAATTCAAATCTGTTTTCTCCGGAATTTCAGCTAACCTAAATCAATCTCTGCGTTTGGTAAAGAACACGTTTAAAATCCTATGTCACGTGTGTGTTAGGCAAAGAAAGAAAATCAGGGTATCCAAATATCGAATCCCCATGAAAAAAAAACGAAAAAATCGTAAGCGGTCGCGCTAACTAGCGGTTAGAAATGAGTGACTTTTTCAAAGCGGTAGATGGCGTTGCCGTTATAGTCCAAAACGTTTCCGGAGTTCGGAGTCATAAGTCGTATCACGATATTTTCACCATAACTTAATAATCTCAGACCGTGAGATAAAAAATGAAGTGTTATTCACTTGGCGTCACATATCGTGGTTAGGTCATATTATATCTTAGTCAGTGATTGGCGTCGAAAAGTGAGTCGAAATCATAGACTGACTATTGAGTTTAGACATTAATCTAGTAGTTATAGTACATTTGTATTTAGTATTCAGTACACCAACTGATCTTTAGTCGTAATTTGACGGCATTTAGTTCAGTAGGTATAGATTGTTTACCAGAACCTCTAAAAAGGCCTCTACGATCATTGAATAAGTATATAATATCGTTCAATGAATTAACATAATATTATTAATTTATTATTATACTCATTACTCAATGCTATTATTTATGTATTTTGTATAGTTGTACAAGCATTAAAGGTGACATTTATACTTACCTATGGATTTGAATCAAGATATTTTTCTAGGTTCAGATTTTTCCCTACAGTAGAAAATGCTGACATTTTTGAAATTTGACTTATTGTTTCTGTAAGTTTAGCTAAGACCTACTTGTGAAGTGACCCACTCGACATGTATATACTGCACAGCGGAGTAACAAACTGCACAGACTAATGATTTTGTAATGTGGAAATGTGGCTGTTTCCTACCTATTTAATGATTAAAAATATAATTAATAGTTAAGCATAAAATCAATTTTTTGAAATTATTGCAAACTTTATTTATAAATATATAATAATATGTATAATTACCTTACATTTTGTATTAACAACTAAATATTAGTATAATAATAATATCATGTTTCCTATAAATGAGTCCTATAGTTCCTATAGATATTAATATACCTTGTATACTTATTTTGTATAATTTTAAAAATGGTCCAAGTATGTATGAACACTAGATCCAATATTAAATGTATTTTATATTTTTGTAAAACCATTTTAAGAACTTTTATTCTTAGTATATGAACATTTCAATAACTAAAAAACTACCATTTCAATTGTTCAAATATGTCAAAAGTTCAAACTTTGAATTAGGTTCATCTAAAGTTTTAAAAATATTATCCACTAAATAATTTACAGTAAATAGAAGAGATGTAGGTTTTCATTTAAAAACTCCTTAAGTAGTACAACAAATTTGAGGAAAATGCATTATTAAACTAATAAATTTCGGAGAGCATACTTGGTGATTCGATGTGTGTAGTAGGTATTATGGTAATTTTTGTAAGCATTAAAATAATAATAAGTCATTAGTCAATTACATTAAACGTTAAATTGATGATTTCATTTATAGGCTTGTTATAGCATTAATTCTGTATAGAAAGTTCGATTCTGTGTTTAATTGCCATATTATACATATTATACAAACACTATAAATACCTTTAGTAGCCATAAAATACTTTTAAACATGAAAATGTCTAGAACTTTTTGATAAAGTGAAAACTCGATTGGTACAGGGATATTCATGTATACACATTATTATGAAGTGATCATACTTTATACCTATTCAAACATATTATATATAGAGAAACATCACTTTTCAGTTTGATGGCTATTTAGCCATGTATATATTTATTTCTACATTTTTTTTTTTGTTATTCACGTGGGTACGATTGGATGCAACGGCCTTGGCTTAGAACAATCATTTCAGCGATCTGTAAAATAGATATTTATTTTATGCGAATTTAATAAATAATGGTTACATTAATTTGATGTAACATTCTAACATATAGTAACAACATCCATAGAAAACGGTTGAATGCAGGCGATATAACGAATGGATAATTTTAAATTTTATTTACCAGTATATTTGGTCCGGTTGACATGACAAAACATATCATGTCAGCCATTTCTTCTGCGCTCAGGATATCTGACGGCTTCATTTTATTGTGCGATAATTTGGCCGCATCGAATATTTCTGTGTCAACAAAACCGGGACTGATGCTCTGCGACGAACCATAAAATATTATTAATGAAATAATTTTATTTACTGCAGGGTACCAAAAAAAAATTGCACATCGGAAAAATCCCGACGTTTTATATGCTGCAGTATACCAACATTATTATAGCGGCTACAGCAATATATGAGTTTAACTAAAGTTCACGTTTTGAAAATAGATGTGTCAAGTTTTGGTATAGATATTGGTAAATTATGCATATTTCCGGAAGTAAACCAATGTAATATGTATTATGTATTTTATAGATATATAAATATCGACATTTGAAATACTATGCCAGTAACTCTATAGTTACAAAACCATGGTTTTGTGTGTAAAAGTATTTCCTGGGTTTACAATTTATAGCTCTGCCGTAGATCCGTTTAATTTTTGATCAAATTTCAATTTTTTTCTAGTCAGTTACATAAATTATATAGATCCAGTACTCCACGGTTACACCTCGTAATTATTAGACAATTATAATATTGTTACACTGTATAGCACTAGTGCACCACTGCATATTATAAATTCGTGTAAACAATATACAAGCGTTGAAGCATGCTATAACAGTGCTATATAGCATTACAAACGGGCAGTGGCGCACCGACGAAGGGGGAGATAAATCCGCTGACATTTTTTTATGGTTTTTTTTTGGTCAGTTACAAGGACACCCAAATTTAACATCTACAAGTACCTATACACCACGCTGTATACGGGTGAATAAACTCACAGAAGCTTTGATGTGGCCATCACCGGCCACGGCCAATTCGTGACGGAGGCCTTCGGTCAGCACTCTAAGAGCCTGTTTGGACGCATTGTACATCTTGTTGCCCGGATTAATTGAAAACGAATGGCCCGTTATACTGAAACCGATTGAAATATAAAATTAATAGAGATGAACAACAGAACTTATATGTATTTACGGAATATAGGTCAATAAATGGCAAGTGCTAATAGTTTGAATTTCGTTTGGATTTCTTGAAAATTCCTAAACTGTCTATAATACTGCAATCAAATATTAATGCCAAACTTATGTACAGTACAGATTTCGAAGATAAAATTAAATATAGAATATATTTTAGATAAACTTGAGCATGAAAATCATCGAAACTAGGAACGTCTACGGTCTACGTCTGTAAATATTAGTAATTATAATAATATGTAATAAAACAAAAAATACTTATGCAAATATATTGATGTAATATTATTATACTATACGTTACATTATGTGTACAAATAATAACCAAGAGTAATATTATTGTAAAAAAGTCTGAGGCACTCGGGGACAGCCGTGGTAAAGCTAGCTATTGCATAGCAATTTTGTAGTTATGTATCATGTACTACTGTAGTTTTGTATGATATTAATTCAAGTTACACTTTTTAGCGCGGCGACCGAAAAGAAAAAAAATAAGATCTTATGACTTACGGTCACACTTTTTTGTCACGAAAAATATTTTTTCAGTCATCAGGCCAGGCCCACGATAAAAGCAATCGCATAGCTTAATAATATAAATGTATTAATTATTCAAATCTCAAATGTGTTCACAAAATATGTATTAGGTAGCAGACAATTATTTAGAAGTCAAATCAATGTTTTACCCTTCACAGCCCACATGTAAAATTATATTAATTTAAATCGGGACTCTATCGTACTCCCGTAAGTAATATATATTAATGAACTCAATAAACAATTTTTAAAATTGTTGTAACATGTAAATTTATAATGTTCACAATAGCACTGAATACTGATAGCTACATAGCATTCTACGATAATAGTTGTCTTATGTTATCCACCTGTTGATTTGTATAATATGCCCATGACTAACGTTATACTTTTTCATCAGTTTATAAGCTTCCCTCGAACAAATTGTAGGTGCTATTACATTACAGTCAATTAATTCTTGCCAATGTTCTGTCAAACCGTCTGTAAAATACAATTGTATATGGGAAATGTATTAAATACAATACATATTTTTCCCTTGTTAGGTCGTAATGATTATCTTACCTAACATTTTAGATATCCTTATTATTCCGGCGTTGTTGATCATAAAATGTATAGCACCAATATTTTCGTCAATCCATTTAAAAGCGTTCAATATTTCTGATTCGTTCGTCAAATCACATGCCACTGTAAAAAACCGACCACTGAAATTTTGTTCTTCCACCGTTTTTTTCAAATCCTAAACAATTTTAAAGCATGATTATAATTCAATACACATGTAAGAAATAATCAAACACAATACTATACCTAATAGTATTGTAAGAGGTTTATAGGTGTATACTATATAAGAGGATGCTAAAATGTATCAACATTTATTGAAAAAAAAATCGAAAATGTCAAATGTCTTTATACAAGGTACACTATATGAGTAGTCGAAAAAAAGCTTTGATTTTCAACTTCAGTATCTTTTCCGGTAGAAAAGTGAATCCAGTTGGCGCGTTTGGGAGCTAAAAATTTAAAATTCCCAGAAGTTTTCAATAGCGCCGGGAAAAACAAACAAACAATTAAGATATAATAACGGGAACTTTTACTCAAAATCGATTTAGATTTTGGTGTAACTTGAAAATAAATGACTGTGGATACATAAAACATTCACTAAATATGTATATTAGCATTTTCTATACTCCATACAATTTTCAAAATGTTTTAACTCATGTTGATCTATTTAAAGACATTTAACACTTTTGATTGTTATTCTTTTTTTTTATAAATTAACATCGATAAAAAAAATGTCTACCTACCTTCCAAAACTGGGCAATACTATAAATATAAATGTCAATTGTCAAAAAAAAAACATGTTTAGGGGTAGTAAGCATTCTTGGTAAATCATATTGTACATTAACGAGCTTAATTATTTGGAATTATTTTATTTACTTGTGAAATTTGAATTATATTATATTCCAGGCGTAATATGCAAACCATATACATTATACAAATATAATATTAAAATGGTCTCCATGAAAATGGTCAGCTACTATTAAAACATTACTTGTCTTTCATCTCCCAGTTGTTAAATTATTGAAAGATTGTTACAGACATTTTCCATACAACAAACCAATTATAATATAATATTATAACTACACGCTTGTATTATACTCATGTCTTCGACTTCGTTGAACCCAATGTATTTGAATGAGGCCTGCACGAGGCGTGAGTGGTATTATGAAGCCGTGGCCACGAGTAAACTCTCAAGCTTGTATTCTTCGATGCCTAACCTTATGACGTCGGAAACGGATAAAAAAGTCGCGTCCGATTCGAATTTTTTCATCGTAGAGTCAAAAACTCAGCAGATCCAACTCGATTTGGAGGTGCCGCCGCTCTATTGTCTGGACTCGCTACAAGATACAGATTCTCTGAAGTAGAGGACCTTATGGTAACAAAACATAGACGCCGAACCTTTTTATAAGTCGTACTAAAAAGTTTTTTAGGATGATGTTCTGCTGCTGTGGACGCGTTTAGTAATAGTGTTCAAATTATCATTAAAAGTTAAATGACTGTCTAATAGATATAAAAAGTAAATTTGTTATTTACACTGAATTGCATTGATTAAATTATAGCAAATATATTATGTTTTAAATAATTGATTGTAAACCATATAAACTAATATTTATAATTAAATTTAGCATTTCAAAAATAAAATTATTTTAGGTATATTTTTATCTTATACTTGGTATTTTTAAGTGCTTTGAGCGACTTCGTTAAGTTTATTAATTTTTTTCATACTTTCACAGTATCAATTTTATTATAAATAGATCAAATTAAAAACATAAGAAAACTAAAAAAAAAAATTGAGTGCCACCCTAATATACGTATGTCATACATGTATATAAAAAGTCAAAATATTTTGAAAATGTTATCATGTATAGACAATTCTAATACGCACATTTGATGAATATTTCATTCGAAGTTTGAATTACATAAAAGACAGTTGATAAATGGAAAGAAAAGGGCAGTGGGTTGAGAAGGAACTTGGATGCAGATTAGAGAGGGAAGAACAGGTGAATCGATATTATTGTTTAATAGACGACTACGTTCGTAGTTTAAACCAAGGTGAGAAGCAATCGGCGTATAATTATGAGGAGCACGTTATGAGGAATTTTAAGTATAAGCTATAGCAGAGCGTAGGAACCTGTGTTGAACATTCTCAAGTTGTCTTGCATTATCGGCAATATGAGGATCCCAGACAATGGCCCCATACTTAAATTTTTTTCAATCTAAAGATTCTAAAGTATTATCAAAATCACATCTTTTATTTATTTTGGTAATAAGGCGGCAACGACCAAAAATATCACTCCAAATGGGGCGGACGAAAGACAACTATATAGTTACCTATATTTGTAAAAAACGAACGGAATAACGATCAAAATGTGTATAATATTGTACAAACATGCATGCTCGAGATGTGTATGCAATCAAACATGTAGGGATTTTTCTATTGGGTTGTCGATGAAGAAAATATATTAAAATGTAAGTACCTGAAGTCTTTGTAGCCTTCTAGCTATTCCCACCACCGTAAGGCCAGCCTTGACTAGCTTCATAGCTGTTGCTGCCCCGATCCCGGCGCTAGCTCCTGTGACCACGGCCACACGACCTTTTAAGTGATCCATTTCACAGAATATGACGTGACAACACTCCTGCGTTCATTCTAAACTTCACACTTAAACTGTGTCTATGATGTCAAACTGTAATATAGTTAGATCACGTACGAGAGCAATCTACGTTGTTGTTACGCAAGATATAAACGAAAAAAAAATACCTTGCATATTTTTATCTAGTTAGGTCCCTCTACATAAAAAATTTAAGTTGATGTACATTGTACACATTTTATGTTATTGGTCATTTAATAATAATATTAGAAACTATATTTTATACATACATAGGTATTTATACCTATATTATACTAAACAATTATTTGTAGTTCTACGACATTGAGTGCGTAAGTACAAAAGGTACATACATAATGTTTTTTTTGTGAGTTAAAATAATAAAACTCATTAATACACCGATTGCTTAGGTATGTCAATAATATACTCTTATACTTATTGTTAATAAAATTATAAGCTTTTTAACAGTTCAACAAATAATAATGACTGAATGATGTAAGTAAAATTTTTCTGCAGCTATTTTACTAATATAGTATATGTAACGTATTGTCTATAGCTATAAACAGAATTTATTTTTCTTTCTTACATAATAATATTTAAACTCACAAAAAGTATTCATACAAAGGCCAGGCAATTATTATTACTGATCCAATATATGTTATGGGTATATAAAATATAAAATACGTTAAAATGTGATGGCCCAGGAGTTGTTCTCCTTTTTGATGTCAGGGGCCAAACGTTTAGTTTTAGTTAAAATATATATATTTTGCACTTCCATAATTTGGATGTACATTATATTATTTTGAACAAAAATGTATGATCATATCAAATATTATTTATTTAAGTTCATAACTCTTGGGTTTATTCATTTAAAATGGTACCTATCTAAAAACAAACAACGTTTTAATCCACAGATTCCAGTCCATACTAACTTAGTTCGTGATTTTTGAATTTTTCTATCAATTATAAATTTTACTCGTGGATACCTTGCGGGTTGCCTATTAAATGTTGGTAGGTGCTTAATTGCACAACACATTTTAAATATACAAGTACATTTTAGATTCTAAGCTGAATAGTAATAGTAATGAAGGATGAATTCAAGTGGTGTGTTTTTTATATTAATTCATTTTTTGTTTTTGTCGTAAACTTTTAAAGCAATACAAATGCTGAAATGCTCCAATCATCAATTTTGAGTATAGTTTTGTAGCAAATTGGATCTAGTTGCATCCAAAACAAAAAATTATTGAGTATGATTCCCTGGACTTATCAATATAACACCCGCATGAGTTTTACTTATTACATCATTTTTTATACAAATTTTAATTCCGAAATTGGATATTAGAAGAAAAATAACGATATTAGTTAAATATGTGAGATACCTACCTAAGTGGCTATGTTCAAAATATTTAGATAAATTATACTACGAACTTATATTCTTGCACCGTTCCACGATACTATCGTTATTGACGTATTAATATAATAATTAATCATAATATATAATGAAATAATGAAATAATATTAGAATGATAATTAATAATTATAAAATATAGGTATATGAAAGTACCTACTAAATAGTAAATAATATGAATTGATCTTAAAAATTTTGTTTTTTAATGAGTAATGACTTTAAATTATGTAAATGAAAATATTTTCATAAATTTCAATACTTATTGAGACAATTAGTTGTTAGTTTAATAGTAAATTACTGTTTATTGTTAAGACAATAGCCGTCTATGCTCTTAGGTAGGCACCTACCTATAATTTGGTTTTTACTTTATATTATTATTATATATTATTTTTTTCCCAGCCTATATTTACTAAGTACTTATTGATAAATGTAATGTATACTATATAAAGTGTGTAATCTATAGACCGTAGTGTAGGTTCATTCAAAGGTCATAACTGAAGATTACGTATACATTATACAACATACCTACATTAGATAATATTGCTTGAAACGTAAATTGAATGATTATGAATCTAAATATAATATACATATAACTATAATATACTATAAAGGAATATAACGTTAAAAATCATATTCTTATGATACTGTTTTTAGGTTGTTATCTAGTTTTTTTTCCAATAGTTTTGTCACATGCATTTATGTATTATGAGTATCTAGTAGCATTCGTTGTATATGTAAGTATATTTAATTAATACTAGAAGCATATGTAATCCATATTAATTCTGTGGAGACTGGAGATCAATATTTTATTTTATTAATAAGTGTTTTTACTTTTTAGTGAGATACTGAGATCTATAGTAAAACACAATAATTATAAACTACTATAATAGGCAAAATAAGAACTTTGAACAGTTATTCACCATTGGAAATGTAAACTTTAGGTAGGTATTTGAGTACCTAAATGATTATAGGATATAGGTAGGTCGTAAGTGTATAAATTATGTACCTTTATTGGCTATTGTACACAATATAATATTAGTGAATAATTGTGTATATTATATTCAGATGTACCAACAAACTACAATAAATCAGTTAAGTAATCAACTGAACATTAAACGTACAGACATATAAGCAATTTTAATTTTAATAATTAACACTAGATAAGTTATAATACAAAATAAATAATAATTATTATTACTTATTACTTATTAGTTAATAATAAACACGAGCAACGTTCAACGACTTTAATAAGGTAAATAATAAAATCTCGCCAATACAATAACGTACACATTTATATTTTGTGCACATCTCAGTTTACATAATATTATCAGATATTATATTAATATTATTATACACGATTGTATTTATGATGATGTTGATTTACCATAGGGCTCATGGTATACTCAATACATTAAATCATGGGTTAGGAATGATTGCATCTATTGAGTATACTTATTTACCTATACTTATAACAGTAAAAACGAAATTATCTATATCAGTCTTCGTTCAATAAGCTGGTTGTTTTTTTGTTCTCCTAAGTAATCCGTAATATCCAAGCATATAGGACACAACGTAAAAGGCTCCTAAAATGATGATATCCATGTTGAATCGATTAATGTCGTAGCCGTAACTCAACAAGACTTCCTTACCGTCGTGCAAGCAGTGGTCGACATCTGGGCATGCTAAAATAAACACGTCATTTCTATTATTGAATAATCAATAATTAAAATACCTAAAATGTACTAACGCACAATCTGATTGATACTACAGCTACAAGGGCGTCATTTGAGAGTTTTGTGTGGAATACAAAAAATATTACTAACAGACAATAATAGGCTAATTGCTAATATTTATAGTGTGGAACTATTATTATAAGGTCAATCGCAAAATATAGGTACCTAACCTCAGATTTAAAAAATATTATTTAGCAATTAACATTACCTACGCAATTATAATAGTTTATGGTTTTTTCTTTATTACAAATAAAAATAAGTACCTAAGTTTAAGTGCATACATGATGAAAAAAGATAACTAATATTTTTTTTAAATTCAAAATATTCTACGAAATTCAGAAGACAGTTTAAGTTTGTTAATGTAACCTATACTTAAAATGTTCAATAAACATAATATGTAACATTATATAGCTAAGGATAATTGAAATTCAAAAGATGATCTAGAATTGTCAAAATCATATTATTTGTGTTAGAATAGCGACATAGCTTGTGTAAATCAATATCAATAACAAATATGCAGAAAATATATCAAGAGCATGAGGTAGGTTGTATACTTGTATATGCTATTGGGATGTAAATACTTGCATCATTATTCCTTGCAACCAACAAATGACGCCCCCGTAATTATAGGTACCAATTTAATGTGAATATTATTGTCTAACATACGTAAGGATTTGATGTCTTGCCATTGCAGTATAGATAATGTTTCACAGCCAAGAAAAAATATTGAAAAATATTTCAAATAATACAATATAAATGGTAATGTTCTAAAACAAAAACAATATTATGTATAAAGATTTCAGCTTATAAAAAACCCGTACCCATGATTAATGATTAAGTAAAAGCATACATAATATATATTATATAGTATTAAATAATCTATACACAATATGTATAAGTTATTATTACCAATATGTATTTGTGGCTTACAAACTTACCCAAGTGAAATATAAGCGCCACAAAGTGATACTGCAAGATAATCGTACACCAATGAAAATATAACAATGTTTTCGAACTTTTCGAAAAAAGCTGATAGAACACTACCTATAGTCATAATAATTGGAATTATTTTACAATTCGGTTTTTTGTATTATAATATATTTAGGTATTCTAATTTCTTAATAAGTGTAAAATTACCATATGATCTGCATATTAACATATTTATTACGAACGTTGTCACAACCAATAACTCCCAGTTAATGCCTACTACCCAAAACACCAAATATGTGTACACCATCGTTTCTAAAACTGTCCAAATGAACTGTAAACAATTAAATTTCATTATAATAGGTGTTAAAGCTATGAAACATTTTTTTTCTAACACATACCATAATGACGATTTGAGAAATATAATACACACTCAATGCATAAATATTGTTACTAACTTCTCGGTGAACCACTGGAAATTCAGCTTGATAGGTTATAATAGACGTATAACAGTATTGGAAAATAGAATTCGTAATTAGACTGAACCAAAACCCTTGCCAATTTTGTACGGCTTTGGTATCAAACTTCAGGTCCATGTATGGAGTTGACAATATGACACCAAGAAACTAAGTATGACATAAATATTAGGTATGTTAAGACGTGTATCGATTTGTTTATCACGTAATATTCAGACAAAATTTAATTGAATGTATAAGCCAACATGGATAATATAAATAATGAAAATATTCAATTGATTTTCATATTATTTAGCTGGATAGGTACTTATGATTCATAGTTATAAGTTAGGGAACGGATTTGAATTTAAATTGTATTTTTTTCTGAACGTCCGAGAACATTGCTTTCTAAGCACAACATTCTTATCATACACGATACATCAAGAAATCAAGAAATTAAAAATGTAACTTTTATTTTGCATTTTTTCAAATTTTTTAAGACCTTTTTACTTTTCAGAGCATTTGTTGACATTTTTGTATAAAAATTAATACAATATAATAAAGTGTCGTTAAAATTAATTTTAAAAGAATAAAATAAAATATTATTTATTTTGCTTCGTCATACTTCTATTTTTATTATTCATTAATTTATTATGATTTTACTGATACAATTTTCAGAGTTAAAAGAACATAGGGGAAGACAAATAATTAAAAAGGATAAGAATTTATATAATAACAAACAAATTTTATCAATGTTAAAAATATTTTCAAGTGCACATTTTTAGATCATTTAAAAAAAAAATATCTGTTATGAATGGATTAAATATTTAAATCGTATTTTCTTATTTTTAGATCATTTAAATCCGTTTCCTAGCCTTATTATTACAAACACCAGCTAACTCATTTAAAGTTATAATATATAGTACAATTGTATTTTGATTTTAATTTGATTGTGAATTATCAAAAATATAGTAATTACCGTTATAGTTCCCAATTCCAGTAGCTTTACTTTGTAATTTCTTAGAAGACATATGATAGATCTTTTTAAAATCAATATTAACTGTGTAATCCATAATGGTTTTTGTCTAAATAAAAAAATATTAGTAATCAATTAAGTGAAAAAATTTAGTTCAAAGTAGGAGAACGAAACAAAAAAAAAACCGGAGAAGTCGCTCTTCTGTACGGTAATATTAGTAAGTGTTGAGTGTACCACGGTAAAGGGGTACCGTTCAGCAGTACATTAGTTGTCAAGTGCAGGGTCACCGTAATGGATGTGGTAAATTTGAATTCATTGATATAAAACAACCATTGTTTACGAAAAACAATTTTGAGTGAAGACGATCTGTCAGCTTATATCATTATATTAATTATTATATTTTATGATATTATTGCCATTAAAGTAATTTATTTTACTATTTGTAATACAGTGGGCTGAAAAGATTTTTTCATAAGCCATTGTATTTGAAAACATCAATGTGTATTGTACAGCCATGTAGGAACTATGAAGTATATTTCTAAATTGAAGTGAATATATTCTTATATTTATTTTTTCATTGAAAACAAATTGATTAAAAAAATGAGTGCAATAAAAGCAGGTAATATATACAAACTTTAACTTAGTAACTTACATTTGTAAATGTTGAGTGTAATCCAATAGTATCTGGAAATGAAAATAAGTTAATTTAATTTAAAATTACTATACGTAATGAAGTATAATTATTTTACTTGGTCATTAAATAAATCATAATTAAGATCCGTTTGTTTGTCAGTTGAAGATAACTTGCACATTTCATCAACATTTCTTTTTGTTTGTTCATCATCGGAATTCATAACAGAAATCACAAAATCTGCCTTATTGTACAAATCCGGACATTTGTAGTTAAATCTAAATAAAGAGTTAAAATACATTTAAGTTAAAAAACAAACATAATACTTGGATATCCTACAGTGTCCTAGAATGACCGTCACAGTGTTACAACCTGGGTAGAGTATAATATTATGTTTAATATAAGTAACGAAATTGCTCTGAAAATATATTATATCAATTGTACACTGAAGATCTTGGATACTGCACACAATTGCAACTATAACTAGATTCTTTAGAAGTTTCTTGTGGTGTTATATATTTCTTATACTTAAATTCGAACTCCCTTTGTAGTCTCAGTTGTTAAGCTGATGGTTTTTTCAAATTTGAATATATCTAAATCAACATTTAAACACGAGTAGCTGAACTACTTCTAAGTATAACTTTTTGTACTAAGTGCTAACACAAACTGTTGAGAGCCTTTGACAATATAAGGGCTTAGAACTTTAGAAAATATGGTAGTTATGTCTTATGTCAGTCATTAAAACACCTAATTATAGTTTGGAAATTATCGCAATATGAATTACTTAACATTTAAGTATTAATATATTATCTACCTAAGTAATGGGTAGTAATATACTATACATTAGATATATATTGTCATTTAATAATTTGTAAAGAAGTCTGGGTATAATAGTACTAGACTAAATTTAATATTACATATTATACCCATTATATATATTTTATGTTTGTAAAACCATTATTAAAGGACTTATAATGGAATCAACTCAAGTACAGTCGACGACGAAACGTCTTTTAAACTTAGTGTTATTGGGTATACTATGTGTTACAGACTTGCAGTTATAACTCAAAATCCATTTTTTTACAACCACCTTTCGTCAATACTGATTTTGACTAGTAAAAACTGTAGAATTAATCGGGACTCTCAAAGTTGAAACTAGCACTTACCTTTTTTAGTCAGTCTGAAATATAATTGTGAAAATTAGAACTACCAATCTAGTGAAAATCGATGTTCAGAAGTAATTTGTATACCGTTAACAAAGGTAAAGAGTGGAAATAAGTAAACACATTGCAATACGTCATAGAAATTTATTCATTTCTGAAACAAATAATCGAATTTTATTATTTGTTTTGGTAGGTACAACTATCATGGTATTTAGAGTTACACAATATTTTCTTTTTTTCTTTTTGCACTAATATCAATAGTAGGATAAAAATTACAGTCCAGAAATCACCGTCACCGCGCTTGCCGCCACCACGGCCATCGCCGCAAAGGTTAGTGCTGCCGGCGACCGTGGTTTCGATGGTTTCTGAACTGTCTTTTACATCCTACTATCAATTTGTTGTGCATGTTTTGTTGCAAGCAAACACAGAGTTCTGTCCCGACCCCGTCGTTGCTTTTATTGCTGCTAAAAATATTATTACCAAAAACTTATAGTTTGGCTGTAATAAACCTCTGTGCAAGAAATAAACTCCAACCTTTAACAATTTTTACTGATTACTATTTAATAAAAAATTTCATATACTATTTTATTTATTGAAATAGAAGAGTAATGACTAGGGCTGGGATTTGTATGTAAATACATATTTTTAGTGAAACACGATAAATTAATTATTGCAAATGATAAATTCGTTTCACGTGATTTGCAATAAAATAAGACATATTTTATTTTACATATTTTTACATATTTCGTCATAAATACATATTTTTACATACTTTGTAAAATTTTCGTTTTTATATACATACTTCGTAATTTTTGACAATTTCAGTGGTTTAGTAATATTTTACATTTATATTTCGATAACGGTATTCGACAAATTATAAGTGTATAATGCATATAGGAAATAAGTAGGTTAAAATAAATATTAATAACTTGATTTTAGTTTATCTTATCTGTTCTGTTCGATAACCATACCTTAATGATGTTAGACTATACTTTATGTTATACAATTATTTGACAAAATATATTTACGAATTTACAACAGTACCTACCTATCAGACTATCAGTTCTTGTGTTCGCGTGGTTGTGAAACATCTTTGCATTTCGAGTTATAAATTGTAATTTATAAATTAAAGACTTAATAATAAATTAATAAATATAGTGCCTAAAGTAGCTCGATCCATTTCAACTAAAATTTCAAATGTTATCCGTGATTTTCCTAACGAAACTTTTTCGAGTGATAATAATGTACTTTACTGCAATGCGTGTGATACAAGTGTTTCAACTACTCAAAAATTTCAGATAACTCAACATATATCAACATCAAAACATAAATCTAACAAAGAACGATTAGTAAAAAAACAAGTACAATCAAAGCAGCAATTTCTTACATCATCTTCTAGTAAATGTAGTTTTAATATAGAATTATGTCGTGCAATGATTTAGGCAGATATACCTCTTGCTAAATTAGATAATCCACATTTCAAAGAATTTTTAGAAAAAAACATAGGTAAATCTATGCCAGACCGTAGTACTCTTAGAAAAAATTATGTTTCAACTATTTACGAAGAAACATTACTTAAAATTCGTGAATTGATTCAAAATGGACCTATTTGGGTTTCTATTGATGAATCTACTGACGTTGAAGGCAGGTATATTGGAAATGTTATTGTAGGTAAACTGAATTCCGAGCCTTCTGAGCCAATTCTTTTAACGTGTGAAAATTTAGAAAAATGTGTAATCATAAAACAATAGCAAAATTGTTCAACGATTCAATGAGTTTAATTTGGCCCAATAATATACAGCATGAACAAGTTTTACTATTTGTGACAGACGCAGCTCCGTATATGATTAAGGCGGCAAATGCTTTAGAAGTTTTGTATCCGAAAATGATTCACTTAACTTGTTTGGCTCATGCCTTACATCGAGTAGCTGAAACTGTCAGATGTCAATACCCCGATGTTGATTTATTAATTTCAACAATTAAACGAATATTTCTAAAAGCTCCAAGTAGAATTGAAATATTCAAAAATAACTATCCAAACATCCCGCTTCCTCCAGAGCCAATTATAACAAGGTGGTGGACATGGTTACAAGCCGTAAACTATTATTCCAAATTTTATGATGAAATTAAAAATATAGTATCTATGTTGGATTCTGAACATGCAGCATCAATTTCCAAGGGAAAAGAAATTTTTGAGAGACCTAATATAAAATCTGCTCTATCATATATTGTGTCTAATTTTAGTTTTTTGGGTGAATCAATTTCAAAATTAGAAAACACCAAGATTCTGTTGAGTGAAAGCATACAAATTATAAATAAATGAACGTCGTTTTAAACAAAAATTCGGGACTGAAGACCATTAAATGTATAAGAAACATTCTTTGTGGTATTGCGGATGAAGACACGATGGAGCTCAATCTTTCACCTATTGAAATAACAGCTATGAAGTATGGACCGATAACATCTTGTGATGTGGAACGCTCCTTTAGTAGGTATAAGTCAGTGTTAAGACCAAATCGCCGTACATTTAATTTTGAAAATTTAAAACAATATATGGTTTGTCATTGTTTCCCTTACAATTGATTAAATATCAATTTATTGTATTTCAATTATGAACATATTTTTTATTTTATATCACATTTTTTTATTTTATACCACATATTTTTTATTTTATACTACATATTTTTTATTTTATACTACATATTTTTTATTTTATACTACATATTTTGGCAATTTTAATTACATATATATGTACATATTTTTGGTTTTTTATTACATATAAAGCCCTAGTAATGACCATACTTGCAAGTTGCAATAAAGTTTGCCCATATGGTCGATCACGTTTTAGGTTTTATTTTTAACACCTACATTTCCGTTAAAACTAATCTTTTCTCTTAAAATTTAAGCTTGAGGTTAATTCTAGTCTTAACTACCTAGAAAAATAAGTTTTGACGGAAGGGGGGGTTGTGAAAACTAGTACCTATTGCCAAGTTAAAACTAGGTTTGACAGATTTCGGGTTTTAACTGTAACATAAATATACTCAATGGTAGTAGGTACCTATAATAATAATACAATTATACGCAGAACCATACTTTTGAAACAGTTGATTGATCATCGAAACGGGTCCCTGATATGCCAGTCGTCCATTTGACAACAAAACGACCTCGTCGAACTTGTCGAACACGCCTGACGCGGGCTGGTGGATTGTGCAGATCACTATTTTACCGGTTCGCGCGATACGCTTTAGAGTGTTGACTATGTGCGTGGCCGAATAACTATCCAGGCCCGTGGTCACCTCGTCGCAAAACAGTATCGGAGGGTCGTTTAGCAGCTGGACAGCGAGTGCGACTTTCTTACGTTCACCGCCGGATAACACCGACAGGGTGGTGTCCAGAAACTCGCGCATGCTCAATGCAGTGACCATATAGTCGACACGAGCCTTTAGCTTGGTTTTGGTCGTGCGGCGATCCATTTTTAAATTTGCCTAAAAACAACGAAGCTCTATATAGCAGTACACAGGGTTATATTATTGCAACACCTACAATCTACATCCAGGAAGCAATACACTTATGAGTATTAAATACGCCACAATATATAGAGATGACGCTCCTTTTTTGTCTGGTGACATATTGTTATCACTCGGTGTAGGGATTATTTTTAAACCCAGATTTCGTTATAAAAAAAATCCATACAATTAATTTATATATGAAAACTTTTTTGATATTTATTTTATATTATGAGGGAGATTCCCAACAGAGAGATTGGCAATTTAGGGAGGGACATTAAAATAATAAAAAGTTTGAGATAATAATTTTTCCCCGTTGAACTTGAACTACGGACAAGGACGCCAATGGTTGCTTGTAGTATTGTAGCGTATTCTATACGTAAAAGAGAGATAAAACATGATTTTTTTATACATTAATACCATCAAATACAGGTGTTCCATAGTCGTCAGGTGCTCAAAGGTGATATCGTGTTGTGGAACGAAACCGGATATTTTAATCATCACTTCTTCGGACACTGGGCGACCGTTCAATAACAATTCTCCATCAAAATTTCCTAAAATATGTATGGAAACACTGTCGGTTAGTAAAACGGAAATAAATCTATTATATAGCTAAATAAATATGATGCGCCTGACAAACCTTTGGTTCGATGACTTATGGTGGCCATCAAAGTAGTTTTTCCTGAACCACTAAATGACAAATTTAATTAAAATTTGATAGAATAAAAAAAAACAATATTTAAGAACACAATATATTATTCACTTACCTTGGGCCCATTATTCCTAGGAGATTTCCACATTGTACGTTTCCACTAACTGAAAAAAGACATGTAAACACAAACATGTAAAGTTTATAGTTACGGAAAGGCGGTTCATTTTCTATTAAAAGATTTTTACCTTCCGGACACTATGTCCAGGACATCTCCACAGATATTTAAAATTTTAAAATATATTTTCTCACTTTATAGATTCTGTAAAACGTAATTTACGTAGAATTATAACTATAAGCTCAAGTAAACTGAAAGTAACTAATAATTTTTAAATAAAAGATGTATGGTGGTTGTATGGACTACAGGTGCAGGTAAAATAAATTATTTGATTTTTTTTTACTACAGGACAAATTAAAAAAAAATAATCACATTATTTTTAATATTACTTATTGTTAATTTTATACATCAGACATTACTGCAGCATTCAGGTATTTATAGAATATCATTTTTTTGAAACAAATTTATTTGGGAATAATAATGTAACTAACACAGTTTTCATTATATATATATTTATTTATATGTTTTAATTTTTTCTGGGGAAAATGTCCGAAGTAAGAGGGCAAATGTCAGACGAAAACATAATAGCCTAATGTAAATTATTATTATAATTTATATTATATACACAGGAATCACCAAATACACAATGATACTGGAATATCCCTGATAAATATCTGGATTAAAACCCAACTTAAAAACTTTCACGGCAATCTGAAAGACTCGGACGGAGCCCGCCATTACCAACTAGGAAAGAAAACCTAAAATAGGCGACTGCGACCTCGACTGCCTCAAGACATTCTCCTATCAGACACTGAAGAGTTCTCATCGGAAGTTGAAGAATAAACCAACAAATAATGTCAAACCTAACTATGAATTACTATAGCATTGCAATCACTAACATAAATGTAAATATTAAATCGTAATTGTAATGTAATGTATCGTACTTGTAATAGCACCTAATGTGCTGAAACATTTTAAAATTAATCAACGAGGAAAAAAAATATTATATACAATATACTTCGTTGATTAAAATCAATTACTCCATACGTGCATAATATTTTAATTATCTAAACAATGCAAAATGTTTATTTTTCAATTAGAATAAAATAACATCTGTATTCAAAAGGTACAGTAATAGGTTCTATATACGTCTATGCTACATGGACATTGTTAAATAATTTTGATTTTTTGATTTTTCCTCCCCTTTAATCCCTGTCATGTATTTTTGTACTAACCGTTGTACAATATTTGTTGACGAGTGATTTTTGACGAATCAAAAAACTTCTGTGTGATTTCTTCTACCGACACGTTCAGTCTTTTCCAAGACAGCACCAATTGGCCGTGCTCGTAGTTCTTGGGATCTAGGCACTCGTGTAAGCCATCCCAGTCGTTACACATCTCGTTGTATCTCAAGTTTAACGATTTTGTCTGTAAAGAAAAATCAACTAATTCATGTAGTTTAACAACCGTGGAGTCACGATTGTATTAACAAGCTGCACTGTTAATGTTATTCATTGTTATCGAAAACCGATACCAGACGCATCTCCGTTGTCTGCCCCGAACACTCACTTTTTCCATTACGAACATTATTTTGACTTTTACGGTTCCCGTGATATGATGGCATTCGCAACACACTGGTCATCCAACAACACACTGGTTACAAAGTATTCAAGTTCAAGTGCCTATACACCAATAATATTATTTTAGTATAAATGTATAATAATACGTATACAGATAGTTTTGGTACATACCGCAAAGAAAAAAATATAAACTTAATACATTTAGTTGACAGAGATATAGTTTAATTAATCAAATTTTTGTTAGATTCACTGAAAAGTACTTAAATGATATAGTAAGCTTAATCAGAATTCAGAATTCAATAGTTTAATAATATAATTTTTCTACTGATAAAGTTAGTTGAAGTAACTAAAATAGTAAAATGATATGATTATTTAAGAATTTCACTAGATTCTCTCAGCACTAGGCAGTTTGTCTCCGGTCACCGCAACTCGCAAACGAAAAATGATGATTAACCATCATAGTAAATATTATTTTTATTTATAAGTACCAACTTATTCGTTTGTGTATTGGCATAAAATAATTAAGTACTTCTTGGTTATCACGACCATACCAACAATTTTCGGGTATATAAGGTTAATATTAATACCTATTAATTTGTTATATTCTGTGTTTTCTTAACATTTTATACATAAATAAAATATTTAATATGTATTTTAATGTTTCAAAATTATATACAACTAATAAGTAATAACCTATTGGCTTTAATTAAAATCATGTCTAGTACCTCAGAAATTCAGAATTATAAATGAAATAGGCTAAATACTAAATAGGCACAATATTTTTAATAATATTTTATCGATAAAATGGATAGTTGACCCAACTTAACTATGTAGTTGTGAAAACTTTCTAAAAAATATACTATCCAGTAATCAGTAACCATTTTGTAGATTGCATAGTTTGACCAACTAAACTATTTAGTATTTACCTATTTAAGTCTAGTAACTACGACTAATTATCGAGGAATTCCATATATAACTGTCATTTTTGGTTAAAGTAATTGTAAATTTAGTTGAGTTGAACCAACCAGTATTTTTTTCCATGTGCTTGTAAATTCGACGGGGTGAGACGATAAATGTTATGAATTATGATGTTACGCAGTGCAGATGATGGTATTCTACGAGCACAAGCCGCACACGACCTTACGTTCCAGGTCTACTGCCGCCACTGACAACAGTTAATAATAATAATACGTTAATATATTATATAATAACGATTATAATGTATACATAATGAAATTATGCGATAGGTTTATATTACCAAATAATTTAGGCGTACAGGGTTGCAGTGCACACGACATTTTACAATAATCGATATTACGTGTAAAACGATACATTTTATAGTTTATATATCTAAAGAATAAAAGTCAGAGCAGTTCAGAGCCATCTTGTGGCATTTATGTATAATATTATATTGTTATGGTACCAGGCGTGTATTTCCGAGTGCATTTTTAATGTTTTTATACACCAGGTCTTGAAAATATTTGATGCACGGACTAACATGGTCCGCAACAATTTGAAGTCAAATAACGATGCGATTGTTGAAACCGGTTTATATGAAGAGGATGTTTCACCCACTGGTGTAATCAGTTGTCACTGTTTTACTATGTATAACTTGGATAATTTTACTTTATCAGAAGAATCCGTATTAATTTGTTATTTTTAATAATGGACAAAAATGTGTCCTATTATATCACTAAAATCAAAGAAAATTATTTATTAAAAATTGCAGTCTGTTTGATTTTTCAAGTGAAAATATTTGTATCAATATTTTTAATAACATTTATGAGGTAGTAAAAGTATTAAAGCACTAAGGAAATTAATAAAATAAATATCGTAAATTGAGAAGAGTTTTCTGAAGAAAAAAAAAGAAAATATTGATGTTTACATAGATTTATACATTTTAAATTCAGAAATTCAGACCATATCCTTGATTCAAACTGATACATTAATTTAACAATAACCATCGTTCATATTAATAACAATTATCCGCCATTTATGACAATTAAAGAAATTACATAGATACAATTCACATAGATAAAAAAATAATTAATATTATCACAATATCATATATTAAGCGTATTATTGTATCCCCCGATTCCGGTTTTAGAATATAGTGCCTACTGCCTATACATTTTAACAATCAAAAATTGTTTTGACAATGATGTTTTTACTTCATATTGTAAGGTAAAACTTACAACTTTAAAAACGTTGTTGAGACTTGAATAATAAATATCGAATATAATTTTGAGGTAACAATATAATTCTCTCGATACTACTTTGTATGCCTCTTATTTAACTTAAAGGTAAGAATATTATCTAGGGCACCACCTTAATGCATTTTGTTTTAATATTTCGAGTTTCAAGCAATAGTTATGAACATTTTAAAATTCTCCTTAACATAAGATCCTTCGTATTATGCCCTAGTAGGTACCAATTTACAAAAAACTGCTAGGATTTAACGCCAGAATAATTATTATTGATCTTATCGTGGTTTCAATATTTCATTATTTGTCTCCATACACTATGATCAGCTCCATTACCAGTCTCGAAATAAGTGATTGGAGTGTGACTAAGACTAAGCCCAGAGCCTCTCAAAAAATCCAATGCCTTCCAAAAATTAATTTCAAATGTTTAACGTCTAACCAATTAAACCACCCACAATCAATACAACTTCAATCATGTAATACTTATATAAAATGTATGCTTATTGTAAATATTATTTTATAAATTAACCCAAGAAAAACAATAGTAGGTACCTACCAATAAGTAAAATATTAATTTATTTTCATTTTTTATTTTAATTTACTTACATTTTAGAATCTCAGCTAACTACCTATTTGTTTTCTCTCTCTGGCCCACAAGCAAAGTAGACAAAAAGTATTCACGCAAAATCATTATTAATATATTTTAGAAAATCGTGCATACCAAAATTCATAAGGAATAATATTTTTGAAGGTTTGACACATCATTTTGTTCAAATATTTTCTGAAAACAATTTAACAATCTAATACACATTTAAATTTACTATTTTCAACAGTTACATTTTTTATTTTTCAAGTCAAATAATAACAAAATATAAAATCCTTAAAAGTATTATTCTATATAACTTTTATAGTATATGATTAAGGTTACTAAAAAGTTGTAAACAACGAATAAAAAAAAAAACGAAGTACGCGAATCTACGTCACGCACGGGTCTGAGAGCGAAACATATTATAATTTGAGCTGATTTTGTAAAATAGCATTTTCAAAATTAATCGAAAATGGTAAGACGTGTTTGAAAAATAGTTGAAAATGAATACATTTCTTTAAAATGATACATTATTTTTGATGACGTTTTTGCCTTACTTTCATGTAATAGTTACAGGGATTAAAAGTGCAGGATCTGGTCGCTAATTGTTACATATGAGAAAACTTACACTCGTCTAAAATCTAATCCTTCATCAGATCCGCTCTATTGGAATTCCTAGATGTGGATGCAGTAGCAGCTTAAATGTACCAATATCATCAGTTATCCCTTATCCACAAAAGCAAATCGATTTTTTCTATTTTTGATCCTGATGTATGATGTGTTAGCGTATTATACTTCAAACCTAATCGACCAACCAGTACAACTATACTATGTATAGTTACTAGTTAGGTACTACTTATCCGATTATCTAATTGTTTAAAACCACAAATTTTGAAAAAAAATTCGTTTCTAAGCAGTATCATTTTTCAAGAAATGCTCGTTTTGGAAAAAACCATACTTTTTGAAGTTTTTCACTCCTGAAAACCACAATAAGCTAAAACATTTTTTGAAAAAAAAAAATATCAAAAAATCTCTAAGACGCTTTACTATACAGAGTTATGCCACAATATATTATTTGCAGCATATAATACTGTATACCGTGAAGATATTTTCTTCTCTACATCGTGGTCATAATGATGGCCGATTGCTGTTCCATTTGCACCATAGAGTAATAATATATTTGCACTGAGATCATGAACTAAAATATACTTACATCTTAAGAACCAAAAATGAATACGGAATACTTTATGTTGATAAAGTATTATCATTCATGCTCAGCTGTTTGGTATTTTTGTGATTATTGTTTGTGAATACCAAAGTTGTGACATAGAAGATAGAACAATAGAACATAGAACATTATGTTCTTTGGTTGCGAGTAGAGAGCCTAGATAATATAGATTATTATCTAGGCTCTCTAGTTGCGAGTATGAAGAATACACAAACTTCTACGTCATAAGTCATAACATAGAACATCTATGGCTCATAAAAATGAATTTGACTTTCCAGTTATTTTTTTTTGTTGTTAAATGTTGAAAAACTTAAGAGGACGCTACCCATGCATTAATAACTGTACTGCATTCTACACGTATGACATAGAACATTTCCTTTCACTAGTTTCAATAGTGTGCTGTTAGTTTTAATATTAGAGTGAATTGATCAATTGACTAAGTTATTTTCAAAGATCTAGGTAAGAATATTATCTATGCTTAAGCGTGGGCGGATTTTTGGATATTTTAATTTTCAAGCGAGATATATGAGCATTATGATTCGTGTTGTTTCACATACTCGTATCTTGCTTGAAAATGAAATTATCGGAAATTCGTTGAAGCTTAAGCATAGATAATGTTCTTACCTAAAAGTTTGGTAATACTTAAATTCACTCTAATATCAAAACTAACGGCACACTATTCAAACTAGTGAATGAAAATTTGGTATGTCGTGTGTCGGTGAGACGGTGACAACAAACGCGTCACGCATGGGTAGCATCCTCTTAAGGGTAATGCTGTACATAATTTTCAAATCTTAGATACACATAAATGTCATGTATCTACGGTATTCATAAGCGTAGCGTGGTGAATTTATATGGGAGGGGGCCTACAGCCTTTTTAGTTTTTTCCTTCGTGGTATTGACGAAGCTATCGGAACTTCTTGCTAATTTCTTCGGCAAAAGGACTATAGCCTATGATATTAAAGTACACAACATATATTTTAAAAATGTAACTTAAGATGAATTTAAAGGAACAAAATATAAAAGTAATAGGTAGGTACCACGAATTAAGATATATATATATATATATCTTAATTCGTGGTAGGTACCTACTTTATTATGTTTTAGTTCTCATACATGAACGTATAAAATAATACAATTTTTACACAGGGGGGCTATAGCCCCCCCCCCCCCACACACACACATTCTACGCCTATAACAATATTAGTTAGGTACACTAAAAACACAAAATAGACTTTTGAAAACGGATTTTGTGTGGAAAAAAAAAGCGGACACAATGATAAGTAAAGAGTCCCGACCTTATCTTCTAAGACCGTCTCCATGACTGAGATTAAAGCACTGAACACTGTTAACACAAAAGTCAAAAAGTGATAAGTGATGAGACGAGTACAAGACCCACGTGCTGAAACGCTTAACACTTATATTATACTTATCTATGCGCTTAATAGTAAACAGTAGATTTGTGGAGTTTTGTCTTCTGTATTGTCTCCCGTGAGTCGATTAGAAACTGAGAAATTGATCAAAGCAACAGTTGAAGCAGTACGTTTAATAGTATGGCACTGTAAGTTAATCAGTCAATTTATAATATTTCAAAATTCAAGTTTGAAATAATATTATATATATATATCACCACACAAATTTTAAAATGACATACGAAATAGTATTTTATAGCGTTTTGTGTAGTTACAATGTGATCAATTCAATTGGTTTTGATTCAATTTAATGGTTTTCAGACGGAATTCATCGTATTTCAACACGTCGGAAGAAATAATTGTGACCCCGTGGTCTTCTGAG
This sequence comes from Myzus persicae, assembly GCF_001856785.1. Lineage (NCBI taxonomy): Eukaryota > Metazoa > Arthropoda > Insecta > Hemiptera > Aphididae > Myzus > Myzus persicae. Next base: position 233,065 of record NW_019102160.1, on the reverse strand, counting down.
TAAGTGAATGCATATTATGTATTAAGTTACATTAGCCAATAAGCTACAAACATTGTTAAACTTCAACTTGTAAGAGGAATTATGATCAATATCATCTAACATTCATTATAGTGCTATCTCTAAAATCCAGTCGTGTAATATATCTAGAAGTTTTGTTTTTTAAAAGAAATTAATTTTAGTTTCTTGACAACTATTTTACTTAACAAAGACAATTTAATAAAAAGATACCCTGGTTGGCCATTAGTTTTTAAACTAATTTATTCACAAACATTGTCGTAAAGGCAGGTATTAGTTAATTATTTTAAACATTTATAAAGTTGACTAATAAAGACTGCCCTTAGTAGTGTAACAAACTATTTATAGTTTTATTTGGTATAAAATTGTTTTGGATATTACCATTGTTTTATTTACAAATTTTAGTTCAGAATGGCAGTCACTTAGACAAGACATATATGGCAGTAAAGATGTACGGAACTACAAACAAGCTTTAAGAAAACTTTTATTATGGAAATCTAGGTAAGTAGAAAAAAACATTTTTTCTTTTCTAAAATTAAAAATAATTGTTCTGTTGTAGAGGAAGATCATTATGTCGAGGTTTATATTGCACTGAAATGATTTTACAAGTCATAATTAAAGATGTTCATTTTTATGAAGTTGATGAACCTACCAATGAAAGTGATTTAGTTCGTTTATATTCCATGGCTATAATGAAGTGAGACTTAAAAATTGTATACTCAATCAATATATTTAATGATTTTTATAATTTTTTTGTCAAAAAAGGTTTGTCAATTTGACAGCTGACATTTTTGGAAAAGGTCCACAGAAGTCTATGTATTATAGAGCTTCTCGTTTACAACTTCCATCGTGGTTAATTGATATGCGACACAAAATTTCACATGATCAAGATTTACCTACTCTAAAATCTTTGAGAGCAGCTATGGAATTTGCACTAGAATGGTTACAAGTAAGAAACAATCAAAGAAAATGATTATACTTGAAATGTTATTACCATTATGATTATTTTAGACACAATATTGGAACAACGATGATAATTTTTTAGTTATTGCAAAAAAAGTACACATACATATTGTTGATGAATTTATAGACTTATTGGAATTCTATTTATTAAGCAAAAGTCAAACTGACGCTGTTCTCAGGCAAAAACGATTAAATGTTTTGAGGTAAAAATAAATTGAGCTACATTAAAAAAATAAAAATAGAGCAGGTTATTTACATTAATATTATTGTAGAGAGAAGTTAAACATGTCTGAATGTTGTTCAAATAAAGAATGTGTAAAGAAAATGAAAGACCATTTGGCAATCAAGGATTGGTCTTCAGATTTAGTCAATGTATTTACTACACGATATTTACTTCAAGCTCATGAATGCAATGTATCTAAAGGTAGTTTTCTTTAATTTTTTTTTGTTTTTGTCATATCCATTGTAAACTGTTCATTTAAGATTGACATTTTATTTTTAGGTAGAATTTCCAAGGCAGATAAAGCAATCTGGAGTGTTTTACTTAAAACAATTAATAACTCAGGATTGCTGACAAACGTATTACATTGTTTGGTTACTCAACATTCACGGATAGCGGCTCTGTGGGTTGTGGAACTATGTATTGTTGTATATAAAAGTAGCAAAAAAATTGACATGAAAAATAATCAAAACGACAACTGTATGAACTGCAAACCTTTAAAATTGGATGCAAATCTTATTTTAAGAACTGCATTGCAATCACCGCATCCATACACTAATATATTTTTAAAATGGTGATTCTATAGATTATTGAAAGAATCAACTTTTGGTAATCCACTAATGTGTTTATTGCATTTCAGGTTGTTACAAATACAATTGAGCCCATTGAAAGTAAAACAACATTACAACATTACCAAATTAGTGGCATTATATACAGGCGAAATGAAGGTTTGCTCTAAAAATGTCGATCATAACATATTTACAGTCGATGATTTAATCAGCAAAGATGAAACTGATCATCAATCACCATGGTCAAGAGCTTTTGGTGAGTTAATATTTAAATAGTTGATTTATTTTGCTGAATGATTCTAATCGAGCATTATTAGACTATGAAATGCAAGGCATAGATCTGAGTATAATATAATTCCTTAATCTAATATTTGTCATTGGTATTTTAGTACTAGTTTCAATGTTCATTATTTATTTATTTTTATCTTAAAAATAAGTTCATATTATATCTTTTAATTTTTTTGTAAGAATTTAATTGGTTTAATATTTGTAAATGTATAGTTTTAATGTAATACTTCCATTTTGTATTTAATTAAATATTATTTCAATTATTTTTGTAGGCGGTTTTTTTCTTTTTGGCAGCTAACTCGAACAATTAGGTTTTAGAAAGGCATTTTGTGCAAAGATTGAAGAACTTTTCTCTCGTATATAGTTAGATATTTTTTTTTAAACAATTTATTTATTCTCATCAATATTTCTTGAAACTAGAAAAAACGTTAGGTAGGCTTAACATGGAATGTGTTTTATCTTTTATAAAGTCTTACAACAGTTGTTTTAACATAAAACTTTCTAAAGTAAACATGAGTTAATATGATCTAGAAAACATAACAAGCAATGGCACTAGTTAGATTTTTGTTAGAGTCATAGGCATAAAAGTTGAAGTATACAATTTAATTAATTGCCTATGTAATTAGGGTTTAAGTTGTTTTCTGTGCACAATTTTTTTGACATCAATTATTAAAAATAGAAAAATGAATATCTTTCCAATTTGCTTATATTGTATTGTTGTTTTTTTTTTTTTTCATATTCAGGTCAAATGAATTGGAGACAAGTACAATTTGGCACTACTCTTTGAACGTTTCCAAACTAATAAAAATTGTACACCCAAAAAACATCAAGATAATATTTCTTTTCTTTTTATATGTGTTTTTTTTTTAGCTTTTATAATTCACTAAAGCTATTTCTATCTGTGTAAATTTACTCTTGATGCATTTAAACAACTAAGAGTGTGCTTAAAAATCAGATAGAGTATATACTGATAAATATAACATGTAAACTATTTATAACAAATAACATAAAAAAAAAAAATACAGATATAAGAAAATATTACGGAAAGCATTTTATGACTGAATTGTTCTTGGGACAAATGAGTCGGTTTTAAAGAAGCATATTATGTGGTTCTTCTACATATCGCCTAAATGCTTGTAACCATTGTGCTCCCACAGCACCATCTACAACTCTGTGATCACAACTTAATGTAACTTGCAGTGTATCTTGTGCACGGGTTCCATTTGTCTTATCTGGTACTAGTCGTTGAGTAATAGCACCAATGCCGAGTATGCATGATTGAGGAGGATTAATTATCGATGATACGCTCTTAACACCAAACATTCCCAAATTTGAAACACTAAATGTACCTCCCTGTGATGAAAAAGTTCAAGTTAGGCTCATGTTACAAGGTAACTATATAAATTCACCAAGAAATAATAAATACCTGATATTCCTGGGGTTGCAGTTTTCCTTGACGGGCTTTAGCTGCAAGTTCTTTAACATCAGTGCTTATTGCTATTAATCCTTTAGTATCTGCATTGAATACAATTGGTGTTATCAGTCCTGTTTCAGTACTCACTGCCACACTTACATCAACTGCGTCATATCTACAATTAACAATATTTGTATTTAATTATTTGCTACAAGCTTAGAAAGTTTTCAGTTAAGTTTACTGTCTTATGAAACTATCCATCCAAGATGAGTTGGCTTCTGGAACTTTTTTAGAAGCTAAAGCCGCAGCTTTAATAATGAAATCATTTATAGATAATTTAACCCCTTCTTTTTCCAAAAGTTCATTCATACGTTTTCTTAATGAAACAATATTATCCAGGTTCAAATCTACTGTTAAATAATAATGGGGTATAGTCTGTAAATAAACATAAAATATATGGGTTATGTTGGTGAATGGTGATCAACAAAAGAGTAAATATTACCTGTTTAGACTCGAGCAGACGTTTTGCAATGATCTTTCGAACATTTGTCACTGGCTTATCAACAAATCCATCACCGCGAGTTCCATCAACGACAGCAGTTTTCTGACTATTGGCTATTGAAGCTTTGTCCAGATCTGCAGATTTTATTGAACCAAACAATCCAGAACCTTGGGCGATCGTCTAAAATTTGAATACCTTATTAGTTATAAAATAACATTAAGTTAATTTGCATAATTAGATAAGTTCAGTAATTCTTACGCTTAAATCCAATCCTTTCTCGGCAGCTAACCGTTTTGCTAAAGGACTAGCAAGTATACGAGATCCAATTGGAATTGGTACTGACTTAGTCGGTGCCGAAGTTGTTGTAGCTACAGGTGCAGGAGGAGGTGGAGCAGGTGCAGAAGTAGATGGTTTGGGTGATGGTGCTACAGGGGCAGGAGCACCAGCTGGAGCATTGTCCACAAAGTCTTTGAAAGCAGCAACATCAGATTCATTTTCTACTATAATACATACAAGCTGAAAACAAATAAAAATTTTTTAAATTTTTTTTATTATTTTATCTTTGAGTTGTAAATTGATTAAATCAAATTTTTTTGTTAATTTAAACAAATTAAACCTATAAACAGACGTTTCAATAAAAATACAACAATTATTTAGTATGTCGTTTTTGAAGTCTAATTAGTGATAGAAATAAATTTGCTTAATTATTTTTTTAATACACCAATTAATAATATCTTTGACCCTAATGCAAGGTCACAATTTTTAGTATATCCCCAAGATGACCCTATTGCAATATTGCATAATTGTTAAAAATGTAAAATACTTAAAATAGTAACATAATATAGTATTATTATGTACCTTTCCAACTGTAACATCTTTTTGACCAGCGGGCACTATGATTTTGGCAAGATATCCTTCTTCAGGAGTTTCAAAGTCCATAATAGCTTTATCTGTTTCAATTTCAGCTAGTTTGTCTCCTTCGTTTAATCTTTCACCTACAAGATATTTGTGAAAAATTTGATATTTTTTTCTTAAAGTATAAAGTATGTTATTTACCTTCTTTTTTAGACCAATTAATAATGGTGCCACTTTCCATGGTAGGAGACAAAGCTGGGAGAGCAACTTTAATATGGCTTGGGAAATCAGTGGCATAGAAACGATAGCCAACATTTTTTACGGATGGACGTCTACCAGTGCGCCAATGAATGGAACTCTGGCACCTAAATACCGCAAAGAGGAAAACAAATTATTATCCACTCAGTACCTTAAATAATTAATTAATCAATTAAATACCTATAAGCTTGAATAACTTTGATTGGACATTTAGTGGTAACTGTTTTCACCGTATTCCTGTTTAGGTTCCTTAACAGACGCACGTTGTTCATGATGGTGTTTGATCCAGACATACTGTATGATTATAGACTAAATTGGTAATGAAATTGTACGTTAAAAAGTGACAGTAAAATTAGCGCCCAAAAGGCAAAAATGAACTTCAAATAACCTCGAAGGACGTCCTACCCAGTTACAGCAGTGGCTATCAAAACGTTATCAACACATCATCGGTGAAACTGATAAAATCCGGCAAATCGACAGAGTAGCCACTGCCCCACTATCCCTTCTACAATACTGAACATTTTCGTAAAATTTATCGTCGATACCATATTGTATCGTTCTCCGTTTTTTCCAACATATTAGGTTTACAATCCTATTTTTTATGGATTTGAAGCAAATATAACGCGACTTTGTGTTTAATGAAAATAAAACATTCATACCGCCCTTTTAATTTTTTGTTCAAAATTCGATATGACAATTCCGTTAATAATGTTGACATACTTAATATACTTATAACATGATTTAATACTTGTATATACTTTTTAATACTACAAGCACTTGGTAGTAAGCACGGATATAGATACTATCTATATCCGTGGTAGTAAGTAGTCTATAACACTACAAGTTGTCAGTTATTGATCTGAAATAGGTATTTTATTTATTTTTATTATCAATTATCACGTTTTATCAGTAAAATCCACGATGCTTAGGATAGGTCATCCATCAAACAAGTAACTAATTATTTAAAATGTGATAACTAGTAAATTATTGGAACTTCGACGTCTGGTTCATACTCCACGTAGTAGATTGCGATTAAAAATTAAAATTATGAATTATGATGTTAAATATCGATAGTTAATAATTATATAATAGTTATATTATGTACAACGTAACGTCATATTAAATTATTAAAATATCTAGAATATATAAACATTGGTTATAAATATTTATAATCAATGTACAAACACGAAATTTTTAAATAAAAATAATACCGTATACAATTTATAAATGTATATATAAAGTTATTTCTACCTATATTAATATATTATGTTATACGCCTATTCTACAATTCAAGCCAACTACAGTGAACGGGTTCAGCCGAAATTAGTATGAATTGTAAAAATATATTTGTGCTATTTTGTGACGCAGTAACTGGCCACAGTCACGTAGAAGTGCTGAGGTTAGCTCCCGGATGGGTGACCACCCGGGTTTTTAGCTACAAAACATTTTACACGTATACAAATTCCCCCCGACTGTTTTTGGCATAGTAAGACATTTTTCCCAATTTTTTTCTTATGTTTACAATTTAATAATATAATATCATTTATTATTTAATGAGAAGTTATTTTTTTTTAATAAAATATAATTTTTTTTTCCATAAATATAATCAATTACACTGTAATTAGTGTAATTCCCTATTGGCTATTACATTTAAAAGATTGTCTAATTAATAAATAAAATTTATAAATAATAGTACTAGCATACTGTATTATTAGCTAGTAAGATTGAATTAATTTAAAATGAATTATTAAAAAAAATAAGTATGAACAAAGATGACGAAATATGTGCTTACTGCTTAGATATAAGTATATAACAAAAGAATCAGAAATTAAATGTTTTTTACAAAATATATCATTTTCATTTCGACATTTTTAGATTATATTTTATAAATTTTTTTTAACCTAACCTATATTTTACTTATATACAAATTGTTTAGTCATTTTTATTAGTTATTATTTATATTTTATGTAAATACCTGTATCAAATTACATTTACAATTATAATTTATATTTTTTATGAGAAAAAAATAATTTTTAGAAAATGGGGGGGGGGAAATGTCTCATTAAGCCAAAAACTGTCAGGGGCAAATTGTCCGGTTACCACATAACACCACTGGTTAAAACCTACCAACTCAAACAAATTACTTAAATAATATGTATAGGAATCAGTTTTTACTTTCTGGTACATTTCAATTATCATTTCGACGTAACACCTTATTTTGTTCATCAGTACCTATCTACCTCCTACTTTTTAAGTTCGTAATAGAAATAAAAAAGCTAAAAAGTAATGATTAGTTACTTACAGTAAAAAGTGTTCAATTTTCAGACACATAAATATTAAATATTTATATGTCTATGGTTCAATTGATGATGAATACAGTAACTATCGATGGATAAAAACTTTTATATGAATAGATTAAATGATATTTTTTTTAAACATAAATTTTACTGAACAATTACACACATTTTTGTTTATTATATACATACAGTAATGTGTGAAGGAAAAATCAGATTGACTCATTAATTTTTCCTTTTCAAAACAATCCTAGTCTTACACAGTTAAGTAAAAATCCATGCTAAAATAGACTATGCATTATGCAAATCAAGCTCAAAATCACCTATAGTAATTCTATGATACAAAAATGTTTCTAATAAATATAAAATAAAAAACTTTTTACCTTCATCGAACATGGTCGAATGTAAAAACACAGAATAAATAAAATTTATTTAAATTTCATTTATTCTGTGGTAAAAATATTTCATGAACAATAAAATTTTAACTTTTCAATGGTTCGAACATAGTTTTTTATTCTCTTACCCGGACACACTGTTAGTTTTTCTTGTTTACTTTTTGTTCTGAGTTTATCATAAAATCAATTTATCATTATTAAATTTATTGTTGTAAAATGTAAATCATAATAATAAATAAATAAATAATAACATTGTAACGTCGTTATTACATTATTACTGTTATTATCGTTTGTACCCTTACGTTAACTTAGTTACTCTAGCGAATAAACAAATAACAAAATATGTCAAATATTAATAATCATTATTGTAAATTGTGTTTATTTTTTACCTAGTACGGACCATTGGCAAAGTATATTTTTTCTTCTTTTTTTAATTAAAATTGTGATTCTCACCGAAAACCACCACCATGAGTAGTTCAAAAGAAAAAGATCCAGTAGTGTTGAGTTACGAGAATTTTCTCCTTCACGAATCTGATGTTCGTTTGCTTGTTGATGATCAATGGTTAAACGATTCTGTCATCGGTTTCTACATGGAGTACCTGAACACCGAAGTGTTCAAGAACAATCCAAAAGTGTATTTTATTAGCCCAGAAATAGTGCAATGCATTAAGGAGTGCAACTTAGATGACATCGCCGTGTTCCTCGACCCATTGGTCAAAGGCAAAAACTATTCGTACATCTTCTTCCCGCTGAATGATCAAGAACAATTGCAAACGGTCGGCGGTACTCATTGGTCGCTGGTAGTATATGGGGCACAAGATAAACGTATCTTCCACATGGATTCAATATTTGATTCCAATGAGAAACAGGCGAGAAAATTAGCACTAAAGCTGAAATTTTATTTTAAAGACATTGTAGACATCATCACACCATTGGCGACAAGACAGCAACAGAATAGTTACGACTGTGGAATACACCTTATATGCAACGCGGAAAACGTTGCGCAATTTGTCTGTGCAAACTTAGACATACGCGAAGTAGATCCAGTGGATGTAGATGATCTGCAAAATAAACGTACTAGTTTAGTCAATCTGATTTACAAATTAGCTAGAAGAAAAGAGATTACATAGGGCCGTGTTGAGATATGTTTTAATATATAATTATTACTAATGTATATTTATTTATTTATTTTTTTGTTCCTAAATTATTGTTTTTAAATAATTTAACACATTGTTTATGAAATTTAATAATTTATAGCACTCTTAATAGTTTTATTGCTATGTAAGACTCTAATTGGAAAATGATCTTGATTAGTTCATTAGTATGTAATGAATTAACCTCACCATTTCATTTTTTTTTTTTTTAAATCATAATATTATATTCTTTTATAAAATTGATCTTATAATAATGTATTTTATAAGCACACAATTAATATTTTGTTGAATTTAATTATTACTCTTATATTTTTTTATAATATAGTTTGAACAAGTAAATAGTTAATTTATTCATTTTATTATTTCAGTAAAAGTTAACCAAAATTGATGATTTAATATAGGCTAACAAAAATTTTTTCTGCAATTAATTGTAAACAGAATTTTCAAAATAATTCAATGAAAAAAAAAACATACATTTTGAAGAATTTAATATTGGTGTCAATTGGTTATGGCTTAAGTAGATATGGGAGGAGCTTAGGTGATTTGAAAATGTTGGTAATTACTACTGATGTATCAATTTAAATAATTTATTGAAACGGTCCAAGTACTGGTATAATAATTATTTATGGTTTATAAAAATCATTCTGGATAGGTATCTCAACATTTAATATATATATAAAATAATTTATAAATGATTAATAATTAGTGCTAAATTTAGTGTAAACATCTCAGGTTAATCATTAAACCACACTGGGGTGATCAATTTGATTTTTAATAAAGTATATTGTTATAATTACAGTAGTCACTAGATAATTTGAAATTCAGGGGACCGAGTTCAAAATTCTATTTACCGACTGTTTGAATAATCGAAGGAGAAAAATTAATTCAAATTAAAGAGAGATAAAAAATTTTATAGATGTATTACGTTTATTTTGACATTTACTTATAAATAAAATTATTAATTGATATTTATTTATTATGCATATTATTAAAAAATCTGTTATTTTTTTTTGTGAAAAATTGTTGACCACAATCTGGTCCATAGCGTTGTCTTACTTACTGATACCATTGAAAATTGTATCGCATCTTTTTTCGTCCATTTCAGATTGCTCAAAAAATTGACGTTATCCTGTCATATAAATAGTTTGACATAATCTTTATATATATGAATTTACATATAACCGTGTTTAAAGAAATTCGAATTGTAGAGTGTGCCTCACAAACAGACATTTCTAACTATAGAGGGGACCGGAATACATGTATTTTTTTTCTAATTATAGAGGTTTTCTCAGGGGACTTAGCGTTTAGTTGGATTTATGGAGTTTTTCGAATTATTGAGGTTTGAATTATCGAATGACTGCTGTATTTATAGAAACCAAATTGATTATTTAACAATTATTTGGTTGGAATACATATTTATGCTTGGGCCTTTACATATAAATATAGAGCTGTGGAAGGTACTGGGTAATTTCAAACACTTATTGTACTTTTTTTATGTTTAATTTAAATTCAATGATAAAAACGAAATAAATACCAAAAACGATTCTGAGCAAATACTCGCTGTCAGCATATTCTATTAAGTATACTTTATGATAATATGGTTAATGTTTATATTGGCATTTGCCATTTGGCATTTGATAGTATAGTAAGCGTTGTATAAATACAATATAAATAGGATTAAAATCTAAATATGTTGAAATTATCATTGTGTATAAAATATAGTAATATAGGCATAAAAATTGTTTAGTTCCTAAAATAAATATTTCTGATTTATGACAAAATAACTTTTATCGTTATTCTTCGTTAAAATATCTAATTTCCAAATTTGAACTTCAAATGTCTATGAAAAAAAATTGTCATTATACATTGAAAAAAAATATATTTTAGTTTCAGTATGAAGTTCTATGAACTAAGAGGAACACAAATGTTACCTATGTATTATGTATATTATGTATTAAATTTAATTTTCAAGCTTTTTAAAGAAAATCAGGTTTGAGTAAAATGTAACAGCTAGGTCCAGTAAAATTACTATTAGAAATCACCCTCAAGTTGAAGATCGAATCATTTTTCAACTATAAGTCATAAACATATATGTATACACACAAAAAAAAATATCATTAAAAAATCAATTCATTCATAGAATCTCAGAATCTAAAATTAAAAGTATGAACTTGATTAAAAATATTGAACACGGATATAAACAGAATTATTATTATTATTATTTTGTTATTGAAATAAGAAAAAAACGCCATTTACAAAACATTAAATATACAAATTGTGTAGTAAATAATAGATATAATAAAAATTATAGCATGCACAAATAATATTAAAATTCACATTCAATTAATACGACAAAATATATATTAATGTGGTATATATATATAGATTTTTTTAAATTTAAAAATATGCCTCAACTACCAGAGTTATTGGCGTTTCCGAAGAAACATATTACATTTTAAGATTTCAATGTGGTATATTATTTTACAGCATAACTATTAATTAAAATTTATGTCAATGGTATTTCTTATATCAAATGTAGTTTCTAAGTCTGTAAATACTCTAATTCAATAGAAACATTGTAAAATTTATAATCAAAACAAATACAAGATTTTTTAATATTAAATATCCTATATTAATGAATATAAGGCATCTAAGCATCTTTTACCTTAGCACAGGGATTTTCAATCAGAACATCACTGATTCCTGAGGCGTCATCAATTGTTACAAGCAAGTTTTCAAATCAGAAGATCTCTGAACCCAAAAAGGTTGAAAACCCATTGCTTAGTATACTGTTACCTTTTTTTTCATTACATTATAGAATAAAATAAACACAAGTATAAATAATTAATTTTTTTGTAACTTTAAATTGTAATACTTTTTAGATTTTGGGTGGAGTAATGAATGTATCGATTTTACAATGATGTGTGTATGTGTGTTTTTTTAAAATATTTGTGAAGTATTATACGAGTAGAATTCACTAAATATTATTTTCTTTAATGAATAACCATATTATGTAAATTTGTTTTTGTTATGTCATATAAGATACAAAAATAACTAAACATAGTATTGATGTAATTATATTATGCACTCTGTTAAGTAAAGTGTAATTTTATGCAGATGATTTTTAAGAACTTATTTGTTTTAATACTTGAATTAAAATTTAATTAATTTATTTTATGAACAGTATAACAGTATATAATATTTAGTTAGGGTTAATTTTTCATTAGTTATTTTAGATTATTGATAAAATATAGTCTGGTTGATCAAAAATAATATGATAAGACTATTGACTATTTCAAAATTGTTTTGATAAAATGTCAATCATATACGTTTTAAATTACTAAATAAGTAATTAAAAAAGTAATAATGAATAAAAAGGATTGTACTTATGATACACTTTATTTAATATTGTTAAGCTTACAATTTGATCTTAGTTCACATTAACATTATTTAATCTTGCAAACCAAATTTCTTTTTTCTTAGCTGCTTCTGCTTTTTTTTCCTTCCTTGTAAGACGATTTTCATCACCATGAGTAAAATATTTTTCTCTAAAAGTACTAGCAGTTGGTATTGCAGAACTACATTCATCAGTATCCTGGAATAAAAATAAATAAATATTTGATTTTATGCTGTATAAAATATGTTGATTTTACTTGAGGCATTTTAATTTTTTCAAAAATCAAAAGTCGCCTAGCTGTGAATGTCGTTAACACCTGTTCACAATTTCCTATTAATTTAAAACAACTGTGTCGAGCCATTTGTGCATCATTGTAATCTTGTCGAAATACTGGTACCCAAAATAATAATCTTCCATGTAACTTAAGATGTTTGGAAGAGAACCACATAAGATCTTTGATGATCTCATTTAGTCCATATTCTATTTTGGATGGGAAATGTACAGGAGATCCTTCTTTCTTAACAATAGGTAAAGATTCTTTAGAGCCTATTCGTTCAGTTGGTTCTCTAATACCATATGGAGCTATGGAAAAAATAAAATTGTATTATTTCGATTCATTTGTTAATCTTTAATTATTTTAGTAAATTTTATATTACGATCTGCTAAGATACAGTCAAATTCTATGTCACTGCGCCAAAATGGTAAAGCTGAATCAGCAACAATTACATCAATATATTTGTCAACACAAGAATATTGTACCATATTGGCTTCAATACTTTCATCTTTTCTAGCTATGTGCTGAAAATAAATGTATAAATTAATAATGAATATAAATACAATATAAGTATAGAGGGATCAAGTTACAAATTTTTTCAAACTTTCAAACTTTAAACAATTTAATAATATAAAATAAGTTACAGTGTTTACAAAAAAAAAAAAATTAAAATGAATCTGCTGTGAACATTTTAAGCTTTATTACGATTAAACTATTCAAATCAAAGTTTTGTTGAATTTTGAACAGTTTGATAGATTGAAAAGTTAGGAAACCCATCCTTAAAAATAAGTAAAAGTTATAGCCACACTAGGTAGAAAAGATATAAAAATTCACCACAAGAAACTTATAACAATTTATATAATAATACTTAAGTTAGACACTAAATTTCTTTATAAAAGATGTTTAAACACATGTTATATTAATCAATAATCATTATATAGTTAAAAATATATTACTCTTGTCTGTTTTCTTGTGGGCCTCGTACGTCCATGAAGCATTAAGAAGTCAATATCTGTTCCAATTACATAGCCACCAAATTTTGCAGCAGCAACTAACAATGACCCTTAAAAAATTAAACATGTATTTTTAAAGTGATGAAATACATCTCAATAGTATTCTTACACTAAGTCAGATAGGTGCAATATGTGATTTAACAAAACAAAATATTTTTATTGGCTTAAAGTACAACACTAACATATTTGTTATTTAATGCTTCAATGTATGCTATCTTGAACTAAAAATAACAAAAGTTTTAACAACTTATTAAAATATTAACAATTTTTTCATGAATTATAGGCTGAAAAGATCCTAAGATCAACAAATAATAAAAAATAAATACAGAATGCACTGATGAAAATTAGTAATAACTTATAAATCATATAAATATTTAAAATGTATAATGTATATTGTATACATAAAAGAATCATTTAATAATAACTGTAAATTGTGAACAATTTTATTAGAAATTAAACAGTTGTTTTTTATTTTTTTAACCTAACAACACACATTAATAAGTTACAATTTAACTAAAATGTTAAGTATACATACCACTTCCAACAAATGGATCCAATACTAAATCCCCGTTTGAAACTTTTCCTAAATTTGCCATCAATAAAGAAAGCTGTGGATCCATACTAGTATTGCCAATAAATTTACGTTTTTTTAATGATAGCTCATGTATTAATGGGCGTCCACTCTCCGACACCTACAATAGCAATATCAATTTTAAAAATTAAATAACAACATATTATAATATATATACCTATATACTTACTACTCGGCCAAAAAATGTGCGTGTAGGATTTGCTGGCACGATTTTCGGATCCAAACCATAGTACTCAATAAATTGAAATGTAACATCTGGATTTTTAAGATCCACGTGTCCTTGAAATGGCATATAACTGAACGACTAGTGGAACAATATAACATCATCAGACCACCTAGATTAAATGTGGAATATTTATATTGGTTTACTTCTATACGTTCAAGTTTTTCTTCCTGTGTTTGTGAATTACAAAATAAATCTACATCTACTTTGAATGATTTTAGTTTATATGGTTCAAGTAAACCATTTAAACATTTTTCTTTTAATGATGCATGCAGTCTTGGGATAGTTGGTTCGTCAGCCCACAACTGTATAGCACGTCTCATAGTTACTGAACGAGCCGACAATTTTTGTACAGCCTCTTCTGACGGTAGCTCAACTAGATACCATGGCTATTGATGAACAAATAAAACAATTTTAGAAATGTACAAAATGCAAGACGTAAACAGTTAGGTATGTTAAATAAAAATATCAAGTGAACAATTGGATGGGTTGGTTGGTAAATTATTGAGAGTTGCTCTTACTTTATCGGATGGAGGTTCAATCCATTTTATCGGTATTTTCAGTACGGAAGCTATAGCTTCGATCTCCTAAAAATAAACAGTTATGAATTAAAATATGTATCTAATAATAACTGAAACTGTACAGGAATTTTATTTTCGCTGTTTTGTTTGGTTTTATCTTAAAAATCTTACGTGTAACCGAAAAGACACATGCTCGTGAGCGAACCAAAGTAAATATTGAAAACGCTTCATGTGACCGACTCAAAGACCAAAATAATGAACAATACAATTCTGTTTCGACTGCTAGTAATGAAACATTAGTAGTTGACGATTTATTACTTGTACAAAAAATACAATTTACTAAAGTTTACAAATTGTCAACTTATAATAACTTAAAACTATTTAAATTAAATATTCAAGTCGGATTCCAGGCGAAAGGAGAACGTATTCCTTTTTCCATTTGAATGTTATCACGGTATAATTTAAAATCTACTTAGTGATAACGAACCATGCTCGGATGGGATCGGAAAATAGTATCGACGGCGATACTGTATTTGATGGAAAATCGAAGAATATAAAATTACATGTTATTACTGTCATTCGTCACTTTTGAATTTTGACTTTTCCGAGTAGGAAATATGTAGCTCATACTCGCGACGGCCATCGAGTCGAGATCAACGAATTATTTAATGTGGTTTTCTCGGTGTATCAATTATCAATTATCTCCATATCGATCGATAAATTGTGGTATCGACGACAATATTGTCATACGGTTCGCTTATAAAAAAAAAAAAAATAATAATAATAATAATAATAATAATACACGTTTGGCGATAACCACTAACGACCGTAAAATTGATCAGTATTCAGTGATTCAGTCGTTGTCACAGTCCGGTGTCGATTACGTCCGCCGTCCGCAGCGTTTCCCCCCCGTTGAAGTCTATCGTTTCCGATTCGGTTATTCTCCTCCTTCGACATCCGGCCACAGACTCCAGAGTCCAGCACATCGCCTGTCAGTTCAGTCCTGGATCTCGTCCGCTCCGCCGCCACTAGCCGCTCTTCGGCACATCTCCGCCGTTCGAAAGTTCGACGCCACGTCTTTTGCGGTAAGCACGCCTAAACGAAATCTCACTTGGGATGGCTGTCCTCGGGAAACGCGACCGACCGAATATAACTAAACTCCGTTTAGGTAGGTGCTTAGTACTAGTTGTAGAACACGGGGGTTTAGGGCCCTTATATGGTCGATTGCCCCCCGAGCACGATGGTATACATTTTGCGAAAGTTCAGAGTGCCTCTAATGAAAATGTCTTTCACTTTGCTCGATCTTCGGGATTTATCTCAGTGTCTAGACTTTAGAATGCTCAAGTGCGTATAAAGCGCCGCTGAGCGTTGACAATTTTGGGCTGTCGAAAAAAATGTGTTGCACAGTTGATAGGTGAACCTCCGGATAAACCCAAAGTAAAAAATTGTTTATTTTTTTTTTATGCGATGTTATTTATTACAATATTTCAATTGAATATAAAAATATACATAGTTATACAGCCAATGTACTTGCACGTGCGCGTTGTCAGAATATACTTTCAGTGACTCATATAACTAAGAATATTTGATTTAAAAATACTAAAATGTGTTAGTCAAACAATTATAGTTACCTATACTATTTTAATACTATGTTTTTAAATGATAAGTACTCATCTATTTTGTTCTCATATTTTAATTATAAGAAAGATTGAAGCATTTTGTACAAAAAATGTCGAGGTTAACATTTTTTGATTTAAAAGAAATATGTTGAACTAAATCTTTTGAGAATGTTATGTCTAATTACATTGTGATGTGTGTGCCTTTAAATTCTATACAATTTCAGTTAGGTTCGTGAATCTAGGACGAAAAGTTCGATTTGATAAAAGTCCTTATGCATTTTTCGAGTCTGACAAAAAAGTTAGAAAATACAAATTAGGTATTTGTTCAGAAAATTTAAATTTTAAAAAATAATTAAAATGTATAATTTAATTTTCACATGCATGGTATATAATATTCGATTTCGAAAACGAAATACATCATTGTAGTCAATATAATCATCGCTCCAATCAGAATCTAAAAATTATCACAATGAGTTACTTTTTTAAACTATCACCTATTCTATTTAAAAATAATTCTGTTTTCATCTCACTAGTCGTTATTACTCAATTTCGTTGTAATTTTACCTTTATTTTTTCGAATAATGTCTTTTTTTCTTTGTTGGTTATCTGCGGATTTCCATTGAATTTTAGATTCCGAGCGGAGTGATTGATTTTACAATGATGTATGTTTTTAATTGTTTACATCTACAAGGTTTATATAGTAGAAAAAATGCATCAATTTTAAACTTTGAGGTTGGTATCTGGTAGCAATATGGATCTTCTAGAACAATTTTTGGTATTTTTCAAAATAATCGGGAAAAACAAAAAGTGATAGAAATTTTACAAAATTTTACAAAATTTTACTCAAAAACCGGTTTCTGACAAAATTTATTGTTTTTTGATGTTACTATAAATATTTTAAAAAATGTATACATTGTTTAAATGTATCGTATCTGATTCTGAGCTATAAATATATATTTGAAAATTTTGATTTTTTATAAAAGTTGATAAAAAAATTTCCGGTCATTCAAATTGTATTATAACTAATATATATATATTATATTATATAATTTATATATACATATATAAATTGTAAGTTAAAATTTTGATAACATTAGATTTCTAACAAAAAATAACGATTTTAGTTATTTTGTTATAATTTAAAAATATTATTTGTGGATTTAGCATGAATTATTATATTTTATACACACCATGTCTCAATGTTATCAGAAAACATTAATTCAACCTATCTACCGTATGACTAGTTATAAAATAAATAACTATAATAGCAATATTAGTAACTCCAAATTTATCAACTAATATATAGGCTGACAGACTGTCTCCGCTCAGAATAGTTTTTTGTATCTAATTATCTATCATTGAACTCAAATTTAACACATCCATTACAGTGACCTACTCAATGACGAGGTAGTGAGGTACATTTGAACACTTGACACCTACCTACTATACACAACAGAGTGGTTACCTACTTTCCACCCTTATTATTTTCAATTTAGACTTATTGCAACTCAAAAATAATGCATTATAACTTTTTGTCCTAAAGTACAACAATAAACTGTAAAATCAAGACTTTTTATCTGACTTTTCACCGATTACCACTGTCAGTATCTATAGGTAATCACAGGAAGTCATCTAATTAAAAAATATTAGATTGTGATTTATAAGTGGTCATGTGGAGTGTATGAAGGAGAATTATGGAGAAAACAGGCTTGGAGAAAAGATTATTCGAGGAGGGCTAAAAGCCTGAAACCAATACTCCGAACCTATACCCTTATACAAATCATGGAAAATAAGTGTATATATTATATACCCATATAAAATGTAACACTTTTTGGAGTGTTCGCATTATAATTCTATAGTTATATCATTTATTCAAAAATTACACCTATGTATATTCAATGTTTTCAATACATTTCATTTGCGTGTTCCAATTCTGAATGTAACAGTTTCCCGCTAAAGTTATATACGATGATGGATCCATAACGGCATAGTGTATAAGTGTGTTATACGTATTTGGCTATATGAGTAGGTATAATATACAATTCTATAATAGGTAGGTACTTAATAATATGTCGCTAACATGTAATACGCCCTGCCTCCAATTCCAAATAGTTTAAAACGTTTAAATATATTATTGTAACTTTGTATTACGATGCGACACGATACGGTTCAGTGTTATTGCGTTTCCCCTCCCTATTTATGTTCGTAGACAAATTTAAACACGGGGTCTATGCGGTTTAGCTTAAATTAGAATTTAACTATTTAAGTGTTTAAATCTGGTTAAATAATGTAACAACGTCCAGTCTATGAGCTATTTTTTAATCTTATTTTTTATGACTGTGTTAAATAAAGATTGACTCTACAACTTACAAGTTCACTTAGGAATATATCATACATACTTTTATAGTTTTGACTAAAATGTCTATAACATTATCTGCACGAAAAAATAACGAAATTAGTACGGTTAATATATACTTACCTAACTTATTTTGAATAGTCTATATTTTTAATCGATATATTGTTAGAAATGTGAAATACATTTTAATATAACAATTCACCTGTACATTATTGTTTTCTACAGTTTATTTAGAACTTAGCTGTGTATTGTATAGTGTATATAATACAATTATTTAAACATGTATTGTTATGTCGTATAATCTTCGGGTTAGGATAAGCCTTTACAATACAAAGTTAAATACTTAAATAAATACCTGTCAGTGAACCATACATAGGTACACAATATATACAATAATACTCATCTGTCGCATCAGTCATCTCCTCTAACCACCTAATAATTCAGATGGACTGACGTGAAAACTCGAACAATTTCCTGTTTAGGTATAATAAACCAACTAATATAATTTGATTAAATATCGAATCAAGAATAAAGTACAAAACATAATAGCTTCATGATCAGCTTTCGAAATCTAAAATATCTGTAAATCATAAACATAAATATTTTAAATGGAAAACGCATTTTAATTTTTCAATATTACAAACAGTTTTATATATTATTATCAAATGTATGAAACCATGTTTAATGGTTATATTATTATTTATTAGTATAACATTTCTGCAAGTTTAAAAGAATACATATTGATTATCATTTACAAAGTATAATATTATAATGCTTTAAATTTTTTTAAATTTAGAATGGTAAATATATTTAACATTTTGGATTAATAATAGTAGGTAAGATACATTATATAGTACGGTATCAACAGATTATTAAGCTATTTTCTGTCATTCGTAAAAAAAATATCGTATTTCGACGAATACCGTATTTTGTTCTCTGGGAAATTAGAGGAAACCACCTCATTTAATCATTTAACAACGTGGTGTAGTACTGTGGTCCCATTGATTCAAAATTATTTTTAAAAAAATGTTCGGCTAAAAATGTATAGTGATAGTGAATTTGATTAAAGAGGACGTTGCACCGGCCATCACTGCACTCGCATGTTGTCTCCGTCATACAAGTTCGTAACATATAAAATTTTACACTCGGCAGATCACGTTTAGCTCCGTTACTTAAAAAATTAGAGTGAAATGGCCTCTTATAAAATTTAAAGGTAAGATTATTATTTAGAGCATTTTATTATATTTTAATTTTAAAGCTAGTTATGAGTATTTTAAGATATACTAATAATTTACAATTTTAAAATTAAAATATAATAAAAAGCCTATGAGATTCACTCTAATATTTAAGCTAACGGGGCTAAATGTGATTTGCTGAGCTTAAAATTTGCCGAGTTACGCACTTGTAAGACAGAGACAACACATGCGGGTGCCACTTCCTTTCAAGTAAATATATTAGAAAAAAATAAAATAGCTCGTAAGTAGAAAGTATAATTTGAATAGAAAATTATGAAACAAACCATATTTTGGTGAGTTGTAGTTCATTTCAAAAATTACCTGTATTATTTTGTTTATTGTATTATTTGTTCTCCGGTAGTGACTTTAGTGTAGCAGAAAAATATTGTTTTTTAAATTTATAAAGTAATGAAGATTGAAGGTATACTGGAAATTTGATAAACACGCGGAACGATAGGTCGAATTGCACATAAGGAAAACTAGACATTAAAAATAGAATTTTCAAAAGAATCGTGATCTTCGTGAATCATCGTACCTTATATAACCTAAGAGAATATCCTGAAAAATGATAGGTTTTTTATTATAATGATAGAAACTAGAAAGGCATTTGGTTGCTAACACGGTTATCGTGTGTCGCGAATTTCACATCGCTTGGGATGGTAAAAATATGTTTTGCACATCACGTTCCCGCAAAAACTCTTAAGTGCATAGTTCCGAAATATTTATATATTACATGAAAATAGTTAATCTCAGGTTTATTTTTAGAAATCCTTTCGTATTCGTGTAAAAGTATTTAAACATCTTATCCGACGATATACGTAAAATAAATGAGTTAGCAATACCATTTAAAACAATATATTTATTTTTTAATAGTATTGACTATTGAAGATTGATGGCGAGTCTTTATAATTAGTGGATTTAATTGACGCCAACCGGTATTTAATTGATTCGATTTGATCTTTACTAAATTTGAATCCATAATTTTGAATGCATGTCACACGATTATTCACTACGGTTAATAATCACACTAATATTCGTTAATGTACCACCTAAGAGTATAATTATTCCGATACCGTTCAATTATTGCCGTGCTATTTAGAGGAATTACTTTCATCTGGCTCTTGTATATCTTTTGTAGTGTCATATGTGGGACAAGGCTCCTGTATTGTTTTTCACACTTTTAAATGTATATGCATTGTGTCTAATAGTAAATACGAAAAATGTTGACTTCGGATGAGTAATTGCATATTACTATTAACAACATATATCATATTGTATGTGTATGTACATTGTATATTCTAGCGGTCTAATATATTATACTTTCTCCTGTAACAGTAGGTATATAAAATAATATTTTATTATTGTAATATACTTAATAGATCATATATTACAATATTACATATATCTCGCACCCTACAAATATGAATACAGACAGATAGATATCATCCTACATTATAATATGATGAGATTATGTGCCATTATGTGCGTATCTCATTTGTTCTGAGATGATGCTTGAATTATGGATGTAATAATGTATTACGATAGATTTCGTTTTTGGAATTGTATTAAAATGGTATTTTAGATAGGTACCAACTATGTAATGGTTTAAATTACTAATATATCTAATACTGCAGCCTGCAGGTATCAGACAATAACACATGTTATTGTATTGTATTTTGTATATTATACTATATCTTACCTATTTTTTGATAAGTGGCGTTCTGTGTTAGTGAATAACAATATCGTAATTGAGTTTTCAGTCAATTAATTTAGTAATATTTAACTGTCTGAGGGATGAAGTCACATGCCGTCAGCCTGCAGGGGTTATGAACTCACTATATTCACGAATAAAAAATACACATTCGACATTCCAGTTTACCGCGTGACATACCGGTTTTTCCTTGCGGTATAACTCTTACAAGATAATGTTCTTTTCATGGTCAACTTGTGTATATTTTATAAATGCCAATTCGGTGTTACTTAATATGAATGTGATATTGTGATAGGCTTATAGGATAACCTGCACGTGCAAGTTGTATTAGCATAACTATTAACTACTAATGTAGATACATTTTAATGTAATCAATATTAAGGTTTAGAAGAAAAATATATTTTATCTAGACGTAATAAATAATGAACCTAGAGCCTCTTTCTTAAAAATGAATATATGTAAGAAATTAAAATATAAAATATTGTTTTTACAATTCCTTAAAGGTTGTCAGGCATTATTGTCAGCCCACTAATTGTTTTCTCTTCTGACCCACCCTATATTATATTATAGCAATTTTACATCCAGCAGAACCAATTTTATGTTGTTTTAGCTTTAATCTTCAAGTCACTTGAGTAGTTGAGTCAAGTGAATTTATCTTTTATTTAACTTAATGTTAAAAATAGTATCTGTGTACGTTGAATTTTTCACGGTATTTAAATCTGTACTCAAGTTATAATATAAGTAGGTATGTAAAATATTAAATTAAAAAAATGCTCTTATATATATATATATATCCCAGAAAAATAAAAAAAAAGCGAAGATAAAAACACAGATAATGTTCTTAACTTTAAAACTTGATAATATTAGGTTGATGCACTACTTTCATCATATTACAACACAAGATTGGTTTTGCTGGAACTCAAATTTGCTATATTGTGCGTGGGTCAGTGATATAAAATTACAAAACAAATATAGTGTGGTGACATGATGTCACGACATCCAATCTTAAGATTTACCCACTCATACAAATTAAGATAAGATATAATTATAATATAATGAAATATATTTTTTTAATGTGGTATAATATCTATTATTTACATTAATATTTTATTAAATTTTACGTTTTACTTTTTAAAAAATTTAAGAATTTTATCCTGATTTTATACTTTTATAGTTAATAAAATGACATACCAGTATACCACACACAATACATAAATATAAATATTTATACATATTATAGATCTTACTGTTTTTTTAATCGACTTTTTAAAACGTGTTCTATTCCATATTTTTTAAAACAATTTGTATGAATGACAATATGACATATAGATAAAGGACATCAGTTATAAAAAAATACACACAATGTGATATTAATAATCAACGGTCCATACATGTCGTCAACAGCCAGTGATTATTTTTTTACCCAGTGGCAATTGGCCAGAACAATACTGTATATTATGTTAATTGGAATGGGTGGGACCTTTAACAGACGGATTCTTCGGCATATATAAATATTAAATTTTCTGAAATCATTGGTCCTCAAATATGTGGATCCTCATTATGGTTGGTTGAATTGTAGATTAAATTCGTATGTTAATGTATAATGTATATTGATGTACTGCACCGTGAGTTGTTACTTCATGTATAATATAGATACAGAATATCAGATAATAGATTATAGGTACCTACGTGTGTTATGTAATATGTAACAGTAGCATATAATATTTTATCGTTTTAATTTCAATACTATTAAACATGTTTTTAAACATTTAATTATTGAAATGTTTATCATATTTATATTCTATTGAAAAATACAAAAAATGAGTTGAGTTTTATTGAGTATAAAAACAAATCATAATATTAAATATATTTATTTATACTTTTTCTTGCGGTGTGTTTTCCGAGCAGAATACCCTAATGGGTAACTACTTATAATGAAAGATATATGGTACTTTCAGGCCCAAATAAGGCTTGGCCATGAAAAATTTGATTTTCTAACCCTTTCTGAAATAAAAAAATATATATTTTATTAATATTTATCATTGTATTGTACAATATTTTTACATTTTTCAATCAATATACCAATATCTATCATTATTCAAATTTAATAATTAGTTAAATAATATTTTACACTATTATTGGACGTATTGTATTATGTTCAAAAAGTAAAACAATACAAATCTAACGAAATAACATGAGATTTGTCTTTATTTAAATACAGACATAATAAATTAAAAACCGTACCTTTGCACCGCCGTGCTGGTCTGACTTACGTAAACAATTCCAATTAAGCGCGAAAGTACGACAACTATACTATTATAGGTAACAATCTAATCTATTACTTTTATAAACTCTTGTACTTAATCAAAAAAAAAAAAAAAAATTGTAAGGTGCCATTAGATTTATGGTTAATCATGGTTCTATACTGCAGACTGTGACCTACACTGCTTACGCCTTAATTCTGCCCCTATTATCCTAAAAATGCAAGCAATGGTGATATTTACTAGCTGTTGATAAAATTTCCCATTGGCACACAATCTTAAAAATGATATAGTTGTCTAACATAGAAACATTGCTGTATTTTATAGACGTAGAGAATATTAATGTAGAATTGTATAGGCAACAATCAAAATTAATTAATTGTACATAGCTGTATGTCTTAAGGCGATATTAACAATTAACGTGTTATATTAATG
Source organism: Myzus persicae (assembly GCF_001856785.1). Lineage (NCBI taxonomy): Eukaryota > Metazoa > Arthropoda > Insecta > Hemiptera > Aphididae > Myzus > Myzus persicae. Next base: position 208,501 of record NW_019102160.1, on the reverse strand, counting down.
TAACAGTAAGAATGTGTTACTATATTTATTATTATAGTATGCTATATAATTATACACATAACTTATTTCAATATAGTTTTATTGGGGCTTCTCGCACACCACGAAAACGTTGTCGGTGAACACACGATATTTATCATATATTATCATAAATATGAAGCTAATAATAATATTATTATTTGCTTAATATATAAGTGAATAAAATGGACGTTAAAAAATTAGAGTATTATTTGAAGACAAAATAATAAATATCAATAGCAAAAAAGTTAAAAGCGAAGTGACAACTTGTTAAGTCAAGAGGAATATTTCAAAGTTTAAGGAATTAGGAAGTCGAAGGAAGGAAAGTAATTGTCTGAACATTACCGCCTATATGCTCTTATAATAGTTTAAATGGTTCCAAAGAACGTTTAATCAATAATATTGATGTCTTATAAAACTTAATAATTAAAAAATATTTTTACTTTGTCTGCTAAGGTTAAGTATTATTAACGATAGTAATTGTGTAATTGTCTGAACAAACCATTGTGCATTGCTAATAACTAACATTGTCGTGGTTATTGTCGTCAATAACTGATTTTCATCAATGACAGTAACTAACATATTATAATTCCAACTTTTAATATAAATATTATATTTAAATAATATATTATCATACATTTCAGCTATACCTATATTGTACAAATGTATAATCGATGTGCAGAAGCAGAATAATTTATACGTAGCATAAAAAAGTTACTAGTCTTATAACTTAATCATAAAATAATTTTGATGAACTTATCAACTTCCGATATTTTCTATTATTAAATAAATCTAGTATTATGGGGATAGGTCTCTCGTATTTCTTATTTTTATTTTGAGTTTTCGACTCGAGGATTGATTCGAACATCTTTTTATTTTATGCACAATCATCTTTCTTAATAATCATTTTACTGAATTTATTCGGTGTCTCGGTGACTAACATAAGTAATAGGTTACCAACGTGTTAAAAGTGAAAACATAATCTCTATTATAGCCACAGGCACAAGATGTCACGATCGCAATGTAAGGTCATCCAGGTATTGCATGAGGTTAGGTTAAGATTAAGAACAATGTGGTACGGCGTACACTAACAAGTTATCAACGTGATATTATTATTGTCCCTCGTGGTTCGTGAACAAGTAAAAACGGTTTTTATTATTATTAAAAAGTTATTGTTCCGCTATAATATTTTATTTAAAAAAAAATTGCATTAAATATACCACATTCAAATAATACACATTTAATTCAAATTTTGCTGTAGATATAAAAATTGTATTAAAAATATTTTACGTTTTTTACGGTTAGTATAATATATGTGTAGTTAATCAATACAGGCGGGTCTCACATATGACCAGAGGCTGTGAAAATACGGAGAAACTACACATCTACCTTTATTGATATTAAATAGTTATTATAATGTACATTTTAACATTATTGTTAATGGTCTTGTTCTTTTTTATTTATATGTGCATTAATTAAGGTAAGCTACACTAGGGAGGTATAGCTCTACATTATACAGTCGCTCCTGTTTTTTTTTTATTCAAGACGTTTCTATTACACAGCAAGATTTCGAATTCTTGTTTAGAGTAGGTATTTATACTTAATTCAATATAATTTTCTTTATACTTTGAAAATTGAAATTATTTTTATCTTAATTAAAATAAACTACCTGTCGTATTCTATGTCCTATTGAGTCCAGTAGTTATGGGGTTGAAATAAGTTTAAGGGAAATGCTGGTTTATACACACTTCAGAATAAATTATTATTAAATAATAATAATTTTTATATTAATATTTAAATCTTTATAAATTATTTTTATATCTACTTGACCTTCAATTAACACGCGGGGTCCGTTATTCAAATATATGACTGCAATACTGCATGTTGTAACTATAGTATAACTACCTATACTGTATAGTGTGTACAATATATGTACATAGTTTAATACCTGTGTATTTATTGTTTCATATTTTAATGTACTCAACTACACATAGGCTATAAAACATTCGACTAGAAAGTAAAATAACTAAATATTAATAAATAATAATTGTCGATTGTATGAAGAAGTATTAATCATTTTTTGTATTATGATCCTATAGGATGTTTTTTAATATTTACCTATATTATACATATATATGAATAATAAACGTTCACGAGATAAGTTTGTATAAAATATTAGCCATTAGGTATATATGTTTTTTTTTATTTTCTTATCGTTTCGAGTATGTTATAATATATTTATAAGCGTCCGTCCATTATAATGTTAGTTTTAATGTAAAATATTGATGTTATGTAAAGCGTTAATCTCTCTCTCACTCTCTACATATGTGTTTTATCTATAGGAACTAGGAAGTAAAGCTACATCCTTTCGACCATTGGCCCGCTTATTAATACGTATATTATGTTATTATTTTAATTTTCTGATTCAATTAACAATAGAAATAAAAATTGATGACTGTGACGGTGAAATTAACTGACCGACTCACTGGTTTCCGTATACATTTAAATGGTTCCCATAATTATATCACATTATTATAACACGAAATATAAAATACCCGTGATTTAAAACAGTCTACTGTTTATATATGCTGTAGCTCGCATTATACATTTTTTTACTCGTTGGTTTTATTTAATTCATACAAATATTATGTACCTATAGTCAGTTGATACTCGTGAATATGTTGACGGACGACCATTATAAACATTATGTATTAATATAGGCATGTGCATATGTGATAGGTCGCTGTCAGTTATCATTATTCACTGTAATACTATATGCACTTGCATATTGTCGTAAGCTAATCGTCATATTACACATTATGTGTTGAATTAGGTACCGTTAAAGAAGTTTAAACTTTAAATTGAAGAAGTTTAAATTAAATTATTAAAATGTGAGAATCGATGAAATGTCTGCAACTAAAAGACAAACTCGAGTACTCGATTTGTTATTCAAAATGAAGTTTTAAGTACCTATGTATAAAATTTTATGGTATTTAAAAAAACACGAATATGACAAAATGAGTGTCGTACGTTAAGAAACTCGCGCTGTAGGTATGTTATGTGGCTTTAATTCTAAATTCCATCATATAATGAAAATACATTTTTAGTTTTTATCTACCTACATAATAAGTACCTAATTGATGAAATTATTAAAATTTCTAATACTTTATATATTTTAGGTTTTTCAAAATGTAGATCGGTACAAATTAAATTTCTAACCGGTTAAATTTATTATTTATAATATAAATATGTATATATATATTATAATGTATACCTACAAACAGTATTAAATTGTAATTTATATTTGAAGCTTGATGTACACCTTTGTATCCTTGTGGATATTGGGTCCGGTTTTCCTATTTTAGATTATACCTTTACACATAACATGCGTATACTATGACTTATGCCAATTGCAGCTTAATTTCATGACATTGTATTGGTTCTAGAACTGGTTTTTTCGATGGATTAAAGTCTTAAATTTTAATGATTCAGACTTTTCAGTCAAATCTCAATTAATGCCCTTTGTTAAATTTGTATATTTTTTTTTTAGGAATGCCCCCTATATGGGTGGCTTTGCCATTATGTCTGGCTCTATGTACACCTCTACAAGGCGAAGTGTACACAGCGCTCTCCGAACTCGAAGAATTGCTAGACACCGAATCCGTTCTTTTACAAACTCTGCACCAGTACATTTCCGATCAAGAGCATAGAATAGCAGTGTTAAAAAAGTATTGAAATTCATCCCATAATTAAGTCGAAAGGAAAAACCAATTTCAAATAATTATTTCAATAATCTCGTTTTCCCGTAGACATGCCGTGGATTACGAAAAAGAACATTCAATCGCAGCCAGAGACGTTACTAATTATCTATCAAATCCAATCAATGATTATTTATTGGTCAAACGATTAACCAGTGACTGGCGTAAGACAGAACAATTGATGCAAGATCCATACTATGAAAGTAAGCTCATAAATGATTGTTTACATGTGAATAAACCATAAACAATTACAAATAGTACCTTTACCTACAAACATTAAAAACAAAAATATAAACACACGTCTTTTTAAACTGTTCACTTTTAGCTGCTATGAAAAATCTGACACAATATCGTGAACTCCTCAAGTTCCCTACGGATGAAGATTTGACCGGCGCAGCGACTGCACTAATTAGATTACAAGACACGTATAAACTCGACACGGCATCAGTTGCCAGGGGAGAGCTGAACGGCATTCAATACAGTACTCAACTATCGGGTAAATGATCTCTATACTCGATTTTTTTAACAATTATGAACAACGTGTAATAAGGTATTGGAAATATGTTCACAAACGATTTTTTTTTTAGCTGGAGACTGTTTTGAACTCGGCCGCCAGTCGTACAATGGCTATGATTTTTATCACACGGAATTGTGGATGAACGAGGCCTTAAACAGACACGAACAAGAGAGATCAAATGTGACAGTTCGTTGGGAAATCTTGGAGTATCTTGCATATTCCACTTTTATGCAAGGTATTGCATATTATTTTAATATAGATGTAAATTGTGTATATTGCAGTATACAGTTTTGGCTGTTTAATTTATTGCAGGAAATTTAAAAAAGGCATTAGATTTAACTATTGAATTGTTGTCAATACTTCCAAATCACGAACGCGCCCTGGGCAATCTAGCATATTACGAAGCTGCGATCAAAAACGGAACGACTGAAATCGATAAAAGTGAACAATCTCCAAAAACGGTCACAGCGATGTTAGACCCCGAAGAACGAGAGCGATATCACATGCTGTGTAGAAATGAAAACTTAATGTCGATCAAAATTAGCTCTCAACTTCGATGCCGTTACACAAACAACAATGGAAATCCTCTTTTAATGATAGCTCCACTCAAAGAAGAAGAAGCTTTTTTCAGTCCCCGAATAATTCTTTATCGTGATGTCCTATACGACAACGAAATAGAAATTATCAAGCGCATGGCTCAGCCTCGAGTGAGTTTTCTTTATTTTAAATTAAAAAATAAAAGTATTAACTGAAATTTACAATTATAGCTCAAAAGAGCTACCGTTCAAAACTATAAAACCGGTGAATTGGAGTTTGCTGATTACCGAATAAGCAAGTCGGCGTGGTTAAAAGAACACGAAGATGTTGTCGTAGCAAATGTCGCCAAAAGAGTTGAAGTGATGACAGGTCTTACAACGGAAACGGCCGAGGAACTTCAAGTTGTTAACTATGGAGTAGGCGGACATTATGATCCACATTATGATTTCGCCAGAGTATGTACAACGATTATTATTAATCATTTATTTATAATAATGATGTTCATTGTTTTCATTAATAAACAAAAATACATTTTAATTATTCAGTCAGAAGAAATCAATGCATTCAAGTCATTGGGAACCGGAAACAGAATTGCCACCGTCTTATTTTATGTAAGGAATTATTACTACATCAGTAACTGTAGTACCGACGTATATATATATATATATAATAATAATGTGAATGTTATTCTAACTACCATTTAATCATGCAGATGAGTGATGTAGCTCAAGGAGGTGCTACTGTATTTCCTTGGTTGGGCGTAGCACTACAACCCGTAAAAGGAACAGCTGCCGTATGGTTTAATTTATATCCAAGCGGAAATGGGGATCTTAGAACTAGGCACGCTGCTTGTCCTGTACTTCAAGGCTCAAAATGGGGTATTTTATCTAGCACAATTTTAATACATTTTGTATTGATATTTATTTATATATTGTTTTCTTTCTAGTGTGTAATAAATGGTTACATGAAGTGGGACAAGAGTTTAGAAGACCATGTGATCTGAAAGAGAATATACAGGAAACGACTAGCAGATAATTTTGGAAATATTTGACTTCTTTCGTATAAGTTGTTTTTTAAAATGATTTGTCATCTTCTTAAGCCACGATCAATATTTTACTTTTGTACTATATAGTATACACAATACTTTTTACAATGTTGTGATAAATGTTTCTTTCGTAACTATAATTGATCTTATAATATTTTTAAGTAGTCGAAATAAATATTTTTTATATATAAATATATCTCAGGATTATTCATCAATTTTATAATTATGTAGTTTTCACTACTAAAAAAGGGGTAACTTATTTGCTTTAAAGTAGGTGTCGAGTACTCGTGTGTACTGTTATTGAGTAAGTCACTCTAATATACTTATGTAAAGGTGAATAGTACGGGTCCTTTTGATTAATACTTTCAGAATTATATCAGAATAACTAAAATTATTATTTATTGTTAAAAATTCTATACACAAAAAATATGCTTATAAATTGCTGTAAGAAAAACTTGTGAGCTATGATTATCCTCAATTCACTTTTTAACCAAGCATAACATTTTTCACCAACATTAATAGAACAAAGCAAAATGTATTTGAAATTTCATATGCCTATTGCTTACGGTTAGCATTAAGTTGCATTTAGTTTACAGAAAATGATAATTTTTTTAGTTTCTACATTTACCGGAAAACGGGGTGAATAGAAACACTTTAATTTTGAAGTATTATAAAAACTATTCTATTTAATCTTTATATGTCATCAATACATCATAATATTGGTCTCGTCTAGCACTTTTAGTATGTATCTTGAAATTGTTTTATATATTTTTTTAAATGCTCTGTCTCTATTATCCCAACATATGATGTCAATAGAAACAATTATAGAGATTTACAAAAAGAAGTGAATAAAATTGTCTATAAAATACTGGTTTTGTGTATTTTACCTTAAATATTTCAATTACAAAAACAAATTAGCAAAAAATGGAAGTAAATTTGTTAAAAATTTTTGCCAACTTCTGGAAAATTATATATTATGCCTTTATGTTTCCAGCTTGTTTTTGATCTAAGAAACTACTTACAAAAATTTTTTTTCTTCACAATTTGGTCATTGTAATACATTCGTATGAGCAATCACGACTGTGTTTCTAATTTTTATCTCTAAAATGGCAAGTCAGTAAAACCCACCTATTGAAATGATTAATTTATTTTGTTAAATAATACTTACAATTTATAAGCCTTAACAATATTTGAAACAAACTATAATAGCAAATATAAAAAAATTTAAAAGTACTTACGGTATAACAGAAATGTTAACTTTTGTAATAATTATCAGTAGTTGCTCATTGATGTTTACCCGTATGGAAGTAGAAATTAATGGAGAGTTTTTAGTTCAATGAATTGCATATTAATGTGTATCCAATTTAGTGAAGGTTTCATATTGATAACATTGATATTCAGTCGTGGAAGTGTCAAAGTAATATTATCATTATGATCTAATCACCATTGTTTCTCTTCATCTCGTTTTACTGTATTGGATTACAAAGATAAAGGAAAGAAAACATTTCGTTTACCTGGTAAAATAATTCATTAGACAACTATTTTTTTTATTTTAATTTTTCTAACAATAAACCTATGAACTCTAGTTATGTTATTATGACTAAACTAATTAACTACATTCTAAAGATGGGCTTTCAATTTTTTCATATAACAGGATAATTTTGACATCTGTTTTATTTTTCATGAATGCAAAAGGCATATATTTTTAATTTGTATTAAGCTATAAACCATAACTTTTCAAATAAACTTATACTTAACTATGTTTATTAGCTGAACCTCAGAATACTTCTGATAGACTAACAGTAGTTAGCTTTGATGAAACTTAAGTCTCAAGTTGAATTTGTTTTGAGAAAAACAATGTAAGGGTTTTTGGACCACACAAATATGTGCAAACAGCAACTGCTAGAACAGAGGTATTAACTTTTATTTTATTATAATTGTATTTCTTATAACAGTTGATATATATTTGCAAAATAATATGAAAAGGTTTAGTACTTAAGCGATTGGAAGCAACCATTTTTCTATAACTCTGATACAAAATAACTACTTTATTAGTTGAAAGGTTATACAGTATTTATTGGATTTAAAGTAGTACTTCTCAATGGTGAGCCATGGGGTCTTCCAACGTTCGTTTATAGAAAAGTTTAGATGTGTCAACAGAAATTACTTCTTTTGAACATTCTATAACTGAAAATAATATTCATGTTTTTGAAGGTGCTTCCCATTTATTGAAGTTGGTTCATAATCATTTACTTGTTAAGTGAGTACCTGTTATCCTAGTGAAACTAATCAAACATTTTTCACTCAGATAGTTAAATTTTAATGTTCCAGTACATACAATCAAACATGGACATATCAATTAAAATAAAAACACAATATTATACACAATTATATTATATAATTTCATTGCAACCATACAAAATAATATGTACATGCCTCATTTGTAAGGGATTAATTAGATAAAAAGGACAACAAAAAAAAACATTTTTTAAACTTTATTTTTTATCCTATTCAATTTTTATTTTATACACAATTTTTTTTTTATAAAATAGTATAAACCTTAAGTAGTGTGGTTTTCTTCTGTTACTGTTGTTCTACAAATGTACAAGCCATAAATATTCAATATTGTTGACAAATAAATATATAGAATAAGAAGATAATTTAAACATATTTGACCTTAAGAAAAAAATGTTTTAAGTAGGAGGAATTTACCTAGGGAGTTAATTACAAATGTAAACAAATATAAGTATATGAACATCAATATTACAAGTAAAGGTGGCCAAAATTAATTTTTGTTTTTCACATCATTTGAATCATTGCAAAATAACAACAGGTTCCTTAGAAGATAGATATGAGAGGGATAGAGACATAAATTAACATTAATCGCACGCTATGTTAAAAAAAATATAGGTGTGAGTGAGTGAGTGCTCAATGAAAAACAATATGTGGCAGTCCTAAACTGGTCGGATAAAATTTAAAATAAATAATACAGTAAAATAATAATCATATATCAACTTAAACAATGACATTTTACACACAGTCTTTTTTTTACAATTCATCGTGGGCTTCTTCAGATTTGGATGCAAGGTCTTCATCCTCTTCTTCGTCTTCCTCATCAGGTTGGGCAGCATCATCAGATTTCTTTGCTTCTTGTTCTTCTTTCTTTCTTTCTTCTTCATCCATTGCTTCCTTCATCTTCTTCTCACCCTCCTAAAAAAATAAAAATAATTTTAAAATTACACTCAACCTTTAAAATATACATTTTACTTACATATCTTGATTTCCAGATGGCATCTGCCTTTTCTTTAGCTACTTCAATGTCGTCTGTGATCAAAACATTGTTGAAAATAGTACCAGATTTTACTTGCCACAAGTCAAAACCAAGAGCACAAATTTCTTTTCTTGCGTAAAGTTTATCATCTTGTTTGTATTCTGGATTGTCAATTTCTGGATGTACCCATACTCCCTTTAAACATCATAGACATTTAATAATATGGTTCATTCAATTTAAAACATTTTTTACAGTATATTTTACCATAAAAAAATTAATTATACAATTGTATTAATATACAATTTTTATATTTATTCATACCTTGTAATTTGGGTTATCAATCTGTTTTGGTTTCCATTCGCCCTTAAAATCTGGATTATCAATCATTGCTGGTTCCCATTCACCGTCCATTTCATCGTCCCAATCTTCTGGCTTAGTGGCAGCTGGGTCAGGAATGTGTTCTGGCTTATCCCAATCTTCTGGTTTCTCATCATTGGGGTCATCAATAGTAGGCTTCTCATCCCAATCTTCAGGTTTCTTAGCTTCAGGATCCTTGATTTTCTTGGGAGGCAAAAAGTCCCAATCGGCTTCTAATTCACCAGATTCTACCTTCTCGTTGTCAATTAATACTTCATAGGTATTATCAGGCTTTACAATAAGTGTGTAAACATGAGTGTAGACATCATCGCGACAACGAATATCTTTATTGATCAATAAGTTTTTGCCATTGTAGCTGAAGATAACATGTACTTTCTTTGTGCCAGGTCCACAGATATCAGGTCCTAGAAATAAAAAACTTTTGTTGAAAAAATGAAGACTACAGGAGTACAATAAATGGAAAATTAAAAACAATCATACTATAATGTATTTAGTTACTTAATTTTAAAAGAAATCAAGAAGAACTTTAAAACATTAAATTGGTAAAAATATACCCATAAATAATGATTTTTATTTACGAATACAGCATCTTCGTAGGGGAAAGTATATAACAATTGAAAACAGGTGTTTATCAGATATTAATATATTATGAGCTCAAGCACTATATTATTTAACTCTTAATTTTATTCATTATCATAAATTCATATCATTATTTGTCAATTAATTTTTTTCTAGAAATAGGTAGGTACTCAAATAAATATTATTACTTAATCCTAAAAAGTACTTAAACAATGTATACTATTTCAACAAGCAGATAATATTAATTATCTTTGAGAAATTGTTTTTGAAGTATGAAGTATTCAAAAGATTATTTTCAGAAAATGTATTACGTGTAACATTTACAGAAACGTATCAATATGTACTTAAAAATTACTCCAAAAGTTAAATAGTAATGTATATAACAATCCAATGTATATTAATTTCTATGAAGAATACTTGAACAATGAGTCATTTTAAATACTTATATGAGTGCTCCAGTTCTAAAATTACTAAGCATAACTGTTTATAATGAATTTTGATTTTTAAGTGTTAAGTACTCCTGCCTATTAAAATGTCATTTATATGCAAACTAAACTGTACTAAATTAGAAATATTTACTCAAATTTTAAATGGTGTTAAATCAGTTAAATGTTTAGAAGAACTAAACAATTTCTAAAGAAATATTCTCATAGTGTCATATATTATACCAAATAAATTTATAAATTCAATATATATTTCGCAGAATTAATTGATTGTACCTAATGATAAAATTTAATATAATACAATTTTGGTTATTAAAACCAAAATCTTGTAGTCAACATAAATTTATAGCCAATACAATGGTTATTAATTCTATGACTTTTTTTAAAGTGTCATTACTAAGAGTTTTTACTAATTATATAAAACCCTAATAATAAAATAAAGTTAACTAAAATCAAGGAACTATTAACACGTTGACTGAGTACTGACGCAAATTGTAGTCATGAAGTTCAATCAGCAACGCATCTGATGTCCAATATATATTAAGTAAATGGTTGATTATTCCCTGCGCGTGGCTGAATGTTATTTAATTATTATTATCAATAAACACAGGTTTTAAAATATGTATACATATGTCGTTTAGACATATTTTCACATAAGAGCAGTTTCTTTATATTATTTTTTACTTTTACCATACATTGGGTGAAAACTCCAAGAGAATTACACAGTCAACATATTTAAAGTTAATAGGTAAGGTTAGGTTAAATTTTATCTTACCTTATACAATTATTTATTTTCCTATTTTTATAATTAAAAAAAAAAAATGGTTTAATTTATAATAAAATGTTATAATTCATAATAGGTCAATTTTCTAAAAATAAAAATTATTAGTCAAACATATTTGAAATAGAATCATTCTATGATGCAGATAAAATTGATTGATAGAAATCAATTAAGTAACAAACCACAAACAAAAAAAATTATGTTTACTCATTAGTAACAAGAGGAAACAAAAAAAAAGTATTGTTGACAGTCTGTTTGAACAAACAAATTAATTAATCAACAATATCTACAAATCAAAAATATTTAATTAATATTAAATAACCGCTTTTTGTTTTATTTTACAGTAACATGTAACATATCTAAGTGGATCAATTGGCCATTATTTCATTTTTACTAATATTAGAACAAAACTAAATCTGTTTTTAATGTAATCTTGCTTTCAATCAATAATATACTTTCATTCATTTTTCTATTTCAAATACTACTTTCATTATGATACAAGCAACTTTCTCTAATCTTTATCACTATCATAAAAGAGCAAGGAAACTCTTAAGCCACAAATACTTGTAAAATTTCTTATAGGTAACTAGCTTATATTTCAATTTAATGTTAAGAATAAGTAATACATATTGACTAATTAGAATCTAATGAACATATCATGAATAATACAAACTTACATTTAAAATTACTTTTAAATTAAACTCAAACAGTAATAAGTACCTACTACCCACATAGTTGTATAGAATATACATATTACGTTCATTAGTTAACATCCCGGTAAACACTAATGGCTCAAAAGAAGTTTGAGAATAATTGAATAGTTATGAATTATATTTGTCAAGTAAAATATACATTTTAATCATTTTATAATAAACTTGATCATATTATATTATTATATTTCATTTATTCAGTGTCATAATAACTTAAATTTGTTTAGAGTACCTATAAATAAAATTGATAATTTGATCAAGTAATTTAAATAATAACCCATTATAATATACAGGGCTTAATGTTAATTCAGAAAAGTAGTACCTCATCAAGCTTTATTTATAATAAGGTATTAATGGATTTATTTTTGCTATACAAAATCCCTTAAAATAATACAAAAGTTGGCATCAACCTATTCAGTTTTTGTTAATATTGAACTACCTTATTGTATGAACTTAATAGTTTTGAACTGTGCTGTTGATCCCTAGATAACTAATACAAGAAAAATATATTTACCGAACATAATTTCATACGGAGTTTCACCGTGCATTTTCTTTGGTTCCAAATTACAGTTGAACAGCTTAACATATCCACCACCGCAATCAATATTTTGCTCGTGTTTAACAGTGTACTGGATGACGAGGTCCTTGCCTTCATTACTGAACGGCGCGAATTTCTTGGACAAGGCATAGAACCGAGCGTCTTGAGACGTCTGTATACCCTTGTCAGCCTCAACATCGTTGTAGAAAGCACCTGAACTGTGAACAAACTTGCCAAACTCTTTGCCGGGATGTTCCGAGTATGTCCATTCGGTCTCAAACGAATCTACGAAACGATAACATCAAATAAATACTGTGGTTGGCGGTCGTACGATCAAACATTGGCTACAAATAATAATAATACATACCGTCGGGGAAGTTCTCTTCGAAGTAGATTTCCGCGCTGACGGCTAGGGCGGTAGCCAGGCAGAACAGTGCGCAAAGCGACAACTTCGTCGGTGCTCTCATGTTGAACGGATATTATAATATATATTAAATAAAATATATATACTTAACGGGTGAAAATCTTCTGCCGACGGTGTCGGGATTTGATGCGGCGTCGACTACCAAAAGGAAAATTGACGAGATCGCCAGCGACTCTCGCGCGTAAAGGTGCGTTCCTGGATGATCGAAGTTTAATGAGTACGCGGGCACTAGTGAATGGTGACGACGACGGCGGGCAACCGGGATATCGCACTTCGGATATTTGAAGTCAAGACAGATGGACTCCGGCGATTGGCCCGGTCGTTCAGCCAACCGGCGTACAACACGCCGTGACGGTCGACCGCCGACGCCGCAAATAACCTAAAAACTATACACGACACAACAGCGACCGCCGACGACGCCACCACAGTCGATGATAAATGCCGCCAAAATTTGAATGCATTATGTTTAGAATAATATATAAATCCGTTCATTATCGAGGGTTCACCATTAATTTTTACTTCACTTATTCAGGATACTAATTATTAATAGTATTAATAAATAATTCGTGTATTATCCAACTTTATCGAGGTATTCAGTTTTAATAGAATGGGTTATAACTATCTTTACCTAATATATCCATGTCTTATGTATACTTACATAGTAAATAATATAATATATATGGGTAGTACTTATTATGGGCACTTAAAACATTTTGTTTTTATTTCAATTTTTGATGTTGCCAAGTATAAATATTTACAACCATTAAAATCGCTCAAACATCATTCAATCATTGTAATAACTAAACTTAAATATAATAAATAATAGCCCATTTGTCGTGCACAAGGGTCGTCACCCCCTATATAAAATATGTAGGTACAATAACTACACCTCGCGAATTTAATGCTGTCAAGCAAATGGTGGTTAATTTGTAGGTATTCATAATATAATGTAGCTTAGGGTCTGCTTTCACTAAAGAGACGGGCGGCCGAAAATAGGATCTGCAGATGTCCAAAGCAAAGATATTCCTTGAAATCACAGAGCCATTTCTATTCTGACAATTAGTGAGATCGTATATCCAGTGCATGGGCAACTACTACCTCAGCAACAAATCGTTACCTGAATACTGAATCTTTTGACAACTGGACTTCTATGCAACTAGTAATCAGTACCTACGTTTTCTTATTTCGAACTCACATATTTGAATGTAGGTTCGTATTTTACGCTAAACTTTGTGTCACCTAGTCCTACAACAACGAATAGTCCATGGGCCTACAGGTAAGATACATATTATATTATTTATTACATATATTACGATGTATACATTAATATTATAATATTACCTACAAAAAATTGTAATGTACGGTACCTACCTATACATAATATATTTAATAAAATTGTATTAGGTATACAGCACGTTTAATTGTTGAAAATTATCAGGTTCATAACCTACGAACTTTTTTACTATTTTAATTCCACGTTATAACTTTACAATAGTTACATATTTACACAACTATATTAGAACAGATGTATAGGTACAATGATTAATAGGTAATTATTACAAAGCGCATTGATACAATTGTGCCTATAGAAAAGAAAAACAATTGAAGTCCCTTGTTATTAAAACTTGATTTAAATGACTTTTCTGGTAATATTCCAAGATGTCTGAACTACTCTGAAGCGTAAAATATGTTTGAGGAGTTAAACTAATATTAATCAAAACGAATTAAACTGTTATAGGAATCGTGAGACTTATTTTGTCAAGCTCTTTAATGTACGTAGGTACCTCACCAGGATCAGGCTCAGGATCGTATTTAGAATTGTGACACCCCGGGACCCAGGACACTTATATGAAACTCCACCCCCTTTTAGGAGTTTAGTACTTATAGGGTTGACATACGCCTGTGTACAACATACGATTAATAAAGTAAAAACTAAGAAACTAACTCAGTGTTATAAATCGACCGACAATATTATTGATTAGTGATAACTGATAAGTGATATAAAAATTGCCGTCGTGAAACACTGGAACGGCAAAACAATTACTATACTAAGAATTTTTTTTTCCTATAAAAAGTATTTGTCAAAATAATAGTTGTTATTACAGCTAAATATATTCGATATACCTACTATAGATGGTATCAACTATAGAACCATGGTCTACACCAAGCTGAAAAAATAATTAATAAGTATAATTCAAGTAATCAACTTGTTTGTTTAGGTATTTTAACTTTCATTAAAACAGCATTGTTTCTCTACTAGAAATGTGTAATAAAAGACTAAATATAAACATGATAATTATTAATTAATAATTAGTGAATTTCAATTCTGGGACAATATTCTGTCGCGAAGGACAATACATTTTATCGGTAAGCTAAAAATTCAAAATTGGTAGTCCCGTCTAAACCGGGACTTATTAGTTATGTATAAATTATTGTATTTTCTATAAATTCTATTTGCATAATAATTAGGATGAATATTCTGTAATATATAACATTTTATCTTACATTTTTTTATTTTTAGGGCAATCTTAGGATTTTTTACTGTATTTATACTTTATAGTTGTAGTTAAGTGCTCTTTTTTATGGCTAGCAAATCGTGAGATACAAAATAAATAATAAATATTCAAGATTTAAATAATAGTTAATCAATTTATGAATATTAGCAGACCAGCTAATAAGTGATAATAGTGATATATTGCAGTGTAGGTGCATGTGCATGCTATGTAGAAATTTAGCGCGGCACAAAAATTCAAAGAAAATGTTAAAAATATATGAATATATGTTTGATACTTATACTCAAAAACAAAATATTTTTAAAAGCTCCAAGTCGTACCTATTGACTTGTTTAAAAACAAGACTGAAAAGCTTATACGAGTCCTATAGTAATAATGGAATAAGGTAAACAAAAAAGCAGCTGCACATCGTATACGCCTACGCCACAACCCATGGGTTCAGTTTATAGTTTGTGTATTTAAAAGTGTTATCAAGTCCTTTAAATTAATTTTTAACAAAAAAGAAAATGAGGAAATGATTCCAATTTACAAAAATGTTATTAATTTTGGGTATAATAATTTAAGTATTCATTCAATTGATATTATACTGAAATTAAAGTATTAAAACAAATAATATCTATTATCCAAAGTCTCGCATAAACAATAATTCTGTCTATTAGTTTCCCTCCTTACTGTGCCAAATATATCTTATAATTGAATAACATTAAATAACATATAATATACATGAGTACAGCTAGTAGCTACTATATATATGTGTGGCCATTGCTCATTGGTGAAGCTTATGGGGGAGGACTAAGGCTTTCCAAGTATAAAATTAAACTCACGAAGTATACTGCGAATAATGATTATGAAAAATAAACACTATTCAAACCTGATAATAATAACGTATTATCTATGGACATATTACACTTAAGCTAGTTAATTCAAATTATTTTAGTACTGGTGTATTTAAATAATAATGCTTATGAAAAAATAGAGCCAATATAGGTACCTACTTAATACTTTAGCCCTCCAAATATAAGCTTATCAAGCAACGCTTATAATATGTGTGTACGTGGCTATAGTGCTATATACGTGGTCACGTCCTACAGGCGACTAATACAAAATAACAGATCTATATAATCTTAATATTATTATACTTATACATACATACCTAAATAATATATCATAAATTAAATTTGTGCTTTTGTTAACATATATTATAAGTGACCTTAGATAGGTAATATACAGATATTATCTAGGAATGGACAAATAGCCATAATTATAAATATGTGGTATGATACTATATATTTGACTATAATATCATAATGTTTTAGAAACTATAAATAATATAACATATATTATAAATGTATAAACTAGGTAGGACAGGTAGGTACTATACACTAATTGTACTGTATAGTACGACGTGTATTGATTATGTATACTCATGATAGAAATAATTATATTTATCATGATTACACTGATAACCTATGCAGTGACAACACGTGCAACAAATTGGTTGGACTCCGATTACGTACCAAACAACTGGTATAATAGGTATACGATATTATATAGTGAGTTGTAAGTGCTGGAAATATGTGAAATTATCAGAGCAGGAGTTAAAACCTCAACATTTCAAAACCCATTAAGTACTTAATTTTTTTGGGGGGTTAATCGGCCCCTAGGACCTCTCGTCTCACAACCAATTCTCCAGCCTTCTCTATATTCATCGCCAAATTCTTCCAGTTTGTTCCGCCTCCTATAGATACTTAATATTTTAATTAAATAGGACACTCATTTTGTAATCGAAGTCAAATCCTTAGTACCTATATATTTCAAAAATCATTGATAATATTTCAATTAAACTTTAAATTTGGAGCTACGATTGTATTAACCAGCAAGCCCGTTCAGACATATTTTGGGAACTGGGGTAGAATCACGGAAGAGGCCCTTTTTATCTAACTTTTATTTCAGCTTATTAAATCTAGGACCTTTAGGTACATACTTTTCACAAAAATGTGCTGATAGCTCTTAAAGTCTATGGACTATATAGGTCTTACACTTACTCAACGTGACTTTTTTGGTTCCCCAATAATGGTCTTCGGTGGCCTGGGTCAATTTTGACTCAGCGACCCCCCTCCCCTAAACTGCCCAGTTAATTGGATTTGAAATGATGTGTATATATTTTGTTTTTCAATTTTTGTGCCGTCGTCATCTTTTGAAAATAAAGTAAAATATGCCCTGCAGTAATAAAATTAATAATTACACAAAATTTGAAATATTTACGTAAAAAAGTGTTGGATTCAATCGATTTTGTTTTTATGTTATTAATTCAAAAATGAATAACTATAGTCTATAGAGGCTTGACATTTTAACCAAATATTATTTATTTTCTATACTTTATGATGTTATAATTTTTTAAATTTTGACTCTTCTTAGTATTTAATAACATTTGGAATGAAATTATAGATTTTTAAAATTATTTTTTAGATTTATGTTGATAAAATAAGGTGTTCTACAGCAATTAAAAAATGTAGAAAATATATATTCGAAAAAAGGATTTGATTTTTTTGAAGTATTTGAAGTTAAAATTTGATAAAGTAAGATTTTTAACTAAAAATTTAAAATTAATAACAATCTTTCTGATTGTAATTATTTTGTTTCAATTCGGAAAACATTAGATAATCGTAGAGTTTTCCAACTTTTCACCATTATTATGCGTGTGGCGTATCTATAATAATTATTACCTGTTATACAGGTAGATTTCCAAAATATTTATCCTAATTTTAAATTTTCAGCATCCTTAACTGTACCTACGTCAGTGGCATAACTAGGGCTAAAATGATTTATGGAAATCATTACAAGCAGGATGATATACATAAATAGATATATCTATTGTTGTATGGCCTGGTGAAAAATTAAAATGCCCTTCTTGAAACTCTGCACACCTGAAATAACCAATAATAATGTCTCTGTTTAGATATTTATCTCATAGGTGTTTATTGCAGATCATAAGTATAAAATAACACAATTATAGAGGATTACATAATATCAAATGTATAGTCAGTACTCAGTGTAATATATTAGGTACCTATAATATTATATGACGTATTATAAAATCTACTGTTTTAATAACACGAATTTCTGATGATTCTGTATGCATAGCCCATAGGTAGTATAGACATAAATAATAACAGATACATTTACAATATGGTAATAAATAACAACAGGTTGGAAAGATTATATAATTATAGGACATATTATATATGTAGTAAAAGATTAAAATGTCTGATTAATGCCTATATATATATATATATATATATAATATATATTATTTGCATACAACAGGTGGTGTGTACAACGTTAACTATGATGTACCTATACGAAGTATACGTGTATCACATATTTGCATATGATATCCGAATATCGAATAGTTTCAACATTAAACGTAAATTAAAGTAATTGCCTGCATGTATATGGATGATGGAGCTCATAAAAATGCTCTATCATGAAATTAAACTGTAGATAATAATTAGGACCTGTACATATAGACATATAGTGTATTAATTTAAAACTGAAAAAATAATTAAAACAATATTAAACACGTAATAATAAATATACCCAGGTAAAGGTAATTAAATATTGATAAGAGAAAAAATAAACTACATAATATTATATTATTTATATTGTTATTAATGATTTTTAATTAAAATATATTGTTATTAAAATTGTGTATAGGTAGGTATCGGGTAGTGACATACTATACTACTATAGTAGATAACCCCTATTGTCCTACTATATTATTATTTATTAATCTATAAGGCATTATTAATGTATTATAATCTAAAATAAGTAGGTATCGATAAGCCGACACTTTTTTTGAAGCGTATAATATTATTTTAATTAATATAATATCAATTCAATATCAATAATGTGTTCAAATATTATATTATAAAGGTAACCAGTTCCGTCCAACGACAGTTTAACAGAGGTTGTTGGTCTGGATGGTTCGTTCCCTTTGGCAACATTGGTCTGAGCAAATGTGTAAGCACGTACCTATTTAGTGTAATTCAAATAAGTAATAATCATCACTCACATAGTCATTACAACATAAAGACACGTTATAAATTGTTTCATTATTACTTCACAATTACTTCTATGTACGTGGTACACCTGCTATAATATATAACTACATCAACGGAAAACAGGAGATGTGTGTATCTACATTTTTGCTCCTACCTTTGGGACTTGTCAATAACTGCCCCTGTGTATGCATATCGTCCACATTTATTTTAGAACCCAACCTTTGAGTCTTGATCTAAAATTCAAGTAAAAAAGGCATGTTTTTTTTAAAAAAATAAGAAATTAAAAAATAATAGATATTACCCATACACGTCGCTCGTAAGTAGGTAATATCATTACTATCATTGATTACAATAGGTACTTTGGAAGTATTAAACATATAGCTAATCCATAGTAAGTAATATAGGTGAATTATAGTCATTAAGCCATATAGGTAAGGTATATAATTTATTTAAAAATAATATATGTTCAAACTGACACTATAGACAGCAGTGCTGATATGAAAAGAAAGTTATTTCAGATTACATAAATATAGGAGTGCAGATAGTAAATACTGTCAACGATTGTATTGATCAATTATTTATTTATATAACAGCATAAAATCAATAATAGCTGGTAACTTATTTATTATGACGGAAGCGTATGAACACCAATAAACCTTTTTAGACACCAGTTGTATATGCGTAGTGCCTGTCGACCACCTATACCTATAAAATAATATTAAAATAATTAATAATATTTAAATACTATTAAGTAACTAATAACAAGTAAACAAAACGTATAGATTATCTATATATATTATTGTAAATGTATATAGTCATTATATATTATATATATACGATATTTCGATATACCTATACCTACCTATGAATTATGACATATTACTTATGTGCATTATACATAAAACATATAAAGTATATATTATATGATTATTGATTATGAATATGGGAGTGACTGGGTAGACGGACGCCGACTCTACCTATATTATAATTTAGAAACAATTTGTGATACACACATGGTGTTTTATTTTTAAATGTTTGATTTGCATTGATTTTATACTAGATTGATAATAAAACAAATAAATACTAAAATAATGAGAGAAAAAATCATGTGTGTATACAGACATACAGTATACCATATACATCTCAATTAATTAATACAATTTACTTTAGGGTAATTTTGGTATATAGTACATAGCCACATAGGTATAGGTTATAGGTATATATATTATATAAAATATACATACACCTATAGTATACACATCATCCTATAGTATATAATACCATATTACCATATCGTGTAAATAATAAAGTCTTTAAAAAGTCGTTAACACTCCTTCCCGAAACTCTACTATTATAATTTATAAACTCCAATTTATAACAAGAAATGCGCGAAAAATTGTTGTAGGTACACAAGTGCCTATAATTTCATTAGGTACATTTGGTACATACATAATTATCATTTATCTATATAATATGTTAAAACAATAGTCTACAGTAATCAATTATTATGAGCATAGAAATTGTACGCGATATTAAAATTATTAGTGATTAGTCCCGTGCTCATATTTCTTTTGCGTTGTCTACAATACTCGATAAATCATAAACCGTGATCAAGCAAGCATAGTAATACATTAAATTGTTGAACAACAACACGTCGATTTCAATACAATGGTAGGCACCTACGTGGTATTTATTACTATTTTATTATTCAGAACGGCCGGCATTTAGCCAAGATTGTTAGACAATGTACATAAAAAATGAAAAAAATACTTTACAATAATAAACCTTGTACCGCACTATATAGTTCAGTATTTATTGTTTTACCGGTGGTCGATATAGGCGTACCAAAATTCGCTCGCGGTTCGGAGCGTTTTTCGTTTTGTAGTATCCACATTCGTTGTTTTGGTCGGGTGTAAACAATATTGTATAGATTTATAAACTCATAATATATATTTCCATAGGTACTCGCATAGGCATAGCATTATGTCGGCGGGGAGAAAAATTTGCGCGGTAATGACTCGGACGGCCGTGTACGTGTTTGACAAATATCACTTCGCCATCAACACGTTCAGCGGATCAGTGATAATGAGCGTCGGCGACATCGCACAACAGAACGTGGAGCGTTACCACGGGTTGTCCGACGGTTACGACTGGTCGAGAACCGGCAAGTACCTATGCATTCGATGGGCAACCGTATGATCAATATTTGGGACGGGGGAAAGGCTAAAAAAATGAATATTGCACTCGAGTCACGGATCTAGGAGATGGAAAAACCATTGGTAAAATAATCTACGAGTAAGAAAACCGAGATTCAAGTTGCAGCGTGTACAGTTGTAATTTGCATAAATGCGTATATTATAAATTATTAACATAATAACATACGTTTCCCGACTGCCGTGTACCTGTATATAGAATAATATATAAGCGTACGATAAATTGTTACCAGTACCAGTTAAATCAAATAAAAGTATCTAAGTAGCTTGAGAGATAATATGTACCAACTAAAATGTAATATTTCAATAGCATTCTTTGTACCGACATTATGGCTTACTATGCATATTACTAATTAAATAATATTAGACAAGTTTAACGAGTGACGCGGCAATCTGTAATCGGAATAGTGCGCATTTGTTTTGCGTGTAATTAGGAGTGGGTTTTCCGAATATCATTTCGTATAGATTTTTCACAAGCAATCGTTGAAGACAGTAAGCACTAAGCATGTTGTGCAGAAGGCTAAATCTACTCTGGGAGAAAAAGCTCCCCTCCCACTGGCAAGGTCCGATGGGTGACAACATTTTGTCGTTGGGTGTTTCGTAAATTTTTAATGAGTGTGTACCGTTTGTGTTGATGTGGTTCCGGACGTGTTTAGCGCGAATCGCAGTCATAGGCAGCATCCTGGGATCAGTCGGGCATATGTTTTACCGGACGCTAGACAACCGATATCCGGCCAGGGACGCGTTCACAATAGCCAAAAAGATATTCATCGACCAAACGGTGTGCACACCACTCAACATTGTCGTGTTCATCTACGGGTTGGGTTTGTTGGAACACAAGACTTTGGCCGAGATCAATGAAGAGTTTAAAGACAAATGTGCAATGATATTTTTGGTAAGCTGCAGCCGTTGAGTATATAGTTTGTCTAAGACTCCGTGAGCATTGAGCAACACTGTAGGGATACAGTGAATGATGGACAATTGGCTTCATTAAATCATCTTTGTTGATTTCAAATCGATAGATACATTTGACGGTTTTAATCAAAAACAAATAGTAATAAAAGATCAAACTGTCTACAGGGGGAATGTGGAAATAATATTTTATTTAGCACAAGATTTTGTCAGATCAATTTTGTTAATATTTTCTTTGTTATAAAATTATTATAATGCATTCAAATTTAAAATTTTATTTTCTATAAATTATAAATAAACATTTGCATAACATAATATTATTGATTATAAATAACTTATTACGTTACATGTATGATTTATTTAGAAATGCACATGTTTTTATGTTAATTATTAAGTTACACTACCTATTTGGCTAACATTCAAATATGGTACTAAAATAGTTGTTAACATAGTGGTCTCATAGTAAAAATAAGTGCCAACGATTTTTTTTTGACAAAACAAAGAAGTAAAATATTAATTAACCAACTATTAGTAATTGAGACTTTAAGAAATTCCACTGTTAAAATTAATTCTTATAGATTTTTATAGATTATTTACTTAACAAATAATTTTTATTTGTAGTTAATAATTAAAATAAAATATATTTCTTTAATTTCCAAAAACTTTATTATTACTGGATACTTTTAGGTCGATTGTGCTGTTTTTGTCCCAACACAATTCATAAACTTCAAGTTTTTAGACCCAAAATACAGACTTCTATTTACAAACATGGTTTCTATTATGTACGATACTTTTCTCTCTTATATTAAGTATACAGTAAGTAGTTTTTTGGTTTCAAATAGCATTCAACTTGCATGGCAATAATATAAAACAATATTACTTAATAGAATATGTTTAAATAATTTTCAGCACGATATTCTCAAATTGATAGAAAAACAAAATAACAATAACAATAAAAATTGAAATGCAAAGGCAATCTCAACAAAAAGTAAAACATATTTTCAGATATAATATAAATACTTGTATTAAAAACTAAGGAGAATAAATAGTTGATGTATGTTATTTAAAGCAAACCATATTATTTCGGAAATATGTTTTTAAATATCATATTATTAGTTGAGATCATGGACACCAGAAGCAACCAGTTGTCTAGCAAGCCAATCAAGTCCATCATGAAGACCAGCACCACTCTGTGCGTCACAAGCTTGTATATGCCAACTACGTCCACAGCACAATTTATACAAGCCAAATAATTCAGTAATGGTTTCAATTGTAACACATCCATGAATGTCCTTAGAAATAGACAAAAAAATTAATGATTTTATAATAATTGATAAATTTATTTAAAGAAAAATAATATCATACTTGTTTGTTTGCTAAAATTAATAATGCAGCATCTTTCAATTCTTTTTCTGTCATCAGCTTAGATAATTCGTTAGATGATTCCAATAGTCTCTGTTGGTCACTGGAATCAATCACGAAAACAACCGCCTAAAAATCACATTCAGTGTTATTATAACAATACACAAGTAAATACTCTAGAGTCAATGCATATTTTATACCTAAATAATGCAAGATAGTTTTAATAGCATTGTTGTTAATGCTTATTCATTATTATAATATTAATACCCATAAACATTAAGTTATGTTAACTTATTCGTTTGAAAATAAAATATTGTATAAACAAACCTGTGTATTGAGATAGTAATGCTTCCACAATGGTCTCAATTTAGGTTGCCCACCGACATCCCATATTGTAAACTTCATGTTTTTATAGTCAACTGTTTCTACATTAAATCCAAGGGTGGGAATCATAGTCATAAATTCATTTTGTTTCAATTTGAAAAGTACACTAGTTTTTCCGGCTCCATCCAATCCTAGAGTGACAACACGAATTTCCATTTTTGGTCCAATATGCACCCTATTATCCTATGATGATTGAACAATTTATTAAATTGAAAATTATAAATGGTCAAGTACTGACTTTTGTAAAAGTTATAGGTATACTAGGATCCGGTTGTAATTGTTCTGGACCAAGTTCAGTAAACATCTGTTTATGTTTTTCAATAACATTTAGTGCTTGATTAATGTCTGCACTGGCAGATATAACACGGAAATCATCCTGCCGAACAGCCTGCTCACATTGCACACATATGACAGCCACTTGTGATAATGATGATGCTAAGTCTTCTTGCAAGCTTCTCAGTGAGCCTAATCTTTCTCTTACATGTGTATCAACAGCACTTAAGGCAGCCGCTTCTTGTACTTGTAATGTTTCGCGTAGATGTTGGAAATACAACTGGACTCTAGCACGAGCTAAAGAGCATGTACCAGGATTACTTTCTTCATCAACTGAGCCATTTGAATCCAAACCTTCTAAACGTAGCATTACTTGATCTAAAAAATAGGATAACAATGTAAACTGAACAAAAGTATGTTACTATGATTACAAATTTAAAAAGACAATTAATTTAGGTAATTATTTGTAATTAATATTACACATGCTCACCTAATCTTTGAATGGTGTCATTCATTTCTTCCATTAAATTCCGCATCAAAGGCCCAGCACTTTTCACTTTTGATCGTATAGTTTCTGCTTCAGTTTCTACTAATGTATGCTGAAATACACATAACATATAGATAGCACACAGGATATGAATTAATATTTGATCAAACATTGAACATTTCTTAACAGGAAGACAAACTCGTATAATATGTATCCATCTTATAATTGTACAATACAGCAAATTTGAATTCAGAAGAACCAATTTTTTTTACTGTTAACTTAATATTAGACTGAATTGACCAATATTATCAAGTTTAAAGGTTGGAATAATATATGAGGCACCTCAAAGGCTATCACTTAATTTTTTTTAGATTATTAAGGGAGTTGCATACATTTTAAAATTGTAATATTTTGTATAGTTTAAAAATAACATACTTTGAAATGAAAATATCAATAAAAGGCTTTGAGATGTTTTAGATATTTCGCCTTTAAATTTGATATTAGGTTAGATCACTCTTATACATTATAAATAAATATATTTTTATTATTTCTTATATTTTAACAGCTCTAATATTAAAGGTAACAATATAAATATGGTACTGCTGAATACAATATTTTTTATGTTTTTAAGACAGACAAAACATGCAGATTTGGTGTTTTCTTAATACCTTATGATTTTTATGTGTCCCATAATCTTTACACACAAAACACATTAAAGGAGGTGATGGTTGATGGCAACTATCTTGCAAGCAAGTAAACTCGGCCACATGAGATGGATGTAATGGACATCGAGGTCTTTCTTGTGGCTTTTCTGATATAGGAACACGGCGATGTTTAGCTAATGTCCGTGTACTGTGAGTTTGTTCAGAACAATAAAAACATAAGTTCGTACAGCATACAGTGCAATAAAGAACAGCTATATGGTTTTCATTTTCATCACAAATTATATGCAACTGTAAATTATACAAAATACAAAAATGATTAAAAATGTCAAGTTAATATATTTCTTCGGGAGGTCTTCAAAACATTGAATGTCAAAATATTGAACGATAAAATCTTGAACATAAATTTATGTCAACTTCTTGAACATTCAGAAACTTGGACAACAAAATCTTGAACAAATAAATAGTTTCCGCAAAACTTTGAACTTTTTATTTTGTTATTATTAAGATTATCAGCGATTGTTGGAAGGTATAAATACCTTAATATATTTAGTTTTTACCCTGTGACCTACATGAGGTGGGTTTGTGCAGCAAGTCAGGGGATATTTTCGATTAGCAGAGCGGAGCGACGGCGCCGAGGAGCGTAGTGACGAGTGCCGCTAGCATAGCATCATTGACACACTTCATCAAAAAATTGATATTTTAAATTGCATGTTTGAGCATTTCCCTCTTAAAGTGAATTATTAATTATTGCTAGTTTTTAAAACAGTTTTTTTATCATTTTTATGGTAGTCGAGATAACTGACAAGTACCAGCGAGGGATATTGTGATATCGAGTTGTTTTTTAAATTTTTTTAACATTTTTGATTTCAATTTTTTGAATTTTTAAACAGCAAGTACGATAATTAGAATCTTTATGCATACTTCCATCCATCATAAAAACATACAATTAAAAAAAAAAAATCAAAATGTAGTTTTTTAATGTTTTTATCGTAGATAACACGTATTTTTGAAAAATTACTATTTTATTGTTTTTTTGGTATAACTTCCAAAATAATGATTTGCGAGAATTTTTGAAATAGACTTCGGTGTTCAAGATTTTGAAATTCAAGGTTTTGAATGTTCAAGATATTGACATAAATTTATGTTCAAGATTTCGAAGTTCAACTATTTGACATTCAACCATATAAATGGCGTCCATTTCTTCTTCTATACAGTAGGCTAATTACTTGTTCTTCTTTTTCCATCGCTTCTGAATTTAAATATGAGTTAATATTAATTTCTGCTTTATTGCTTCTTTGTAAACGTTCAAGCAGTTCTAATAATGCAAAATTCTTTTTTAAACCCCAAACTCCTGAGGGTCCTATAGGAGTTGCTTGCCGGTCGAACGGACATTGAACTGAAGAACATCGTTGGTACAAACGTAACAAACATGAATGACAAATGGTATGTCCACAATAGAGTAAACGCGGAACTTTATCTCCTTGGAGAGTGAAAATATCTTCACATACTCGGCATTCCAAAACCTAAAAATAATAAAATATAAAATAAACATAGATACAGTTATAATAAATATATGGATACATATAAACTGTTATACTAGCAAATATAATATAGTACCAAATGTCATCTATTAATCTGAATTAAAAAATCACAACTACGCATATAGGTATAAAATTTTATGTAAAACTAAATGTGCATTTAAATTTTGAATGACAAACAATTATACAAATAATAAATATGTCCTACATCTAATAAACAACCAAGGAAACTAATAACCAATTATATCTTACGTCTGATTTGTCTGGTATTGATGCTATTCGTCCGAACGAAAGTGAATTATAATCAAATGAACTACCACTCATTTTAATTCATTGAATACCTACTTCAATATAAGAAATTTCAAATTATTAAAATCTATTATCAATTAATATTTAAGTCCAAATTCGAGGAAATTAAATAAAAATGTAAGTATATCGTCTTAAATATCGATCATCATTCATCAACATTGGTAAAAAGTTAAATGTAAGAAACTAAGAACTAAAAATGAATACGGAATACTTTATGTTGATAAAGTATTATCATTCATGCTCAGCTGTTTGGTATTTTTGTGATTATTGTTTGTGAATACCAGTTGTGACATAGAAGATAGACCATAGACGTAGAACATTATGTTCTATGGTTTTGAGCACGATAAAAATAGTATCTATGGTTGCACAACGAGCACGGATATGACGGCACCACAGCAGGCTGATATATAGAATTATATTCTATTATAATTATATTTTATTCTATATATCAGCTGTGGACGGCACTGAATGTTCTTATCAAGAATTTAAAAAAAGTCGCGTGATACTAGCGCCCTCTATGACCTGGTATATCATATACCCGCGATTATATAAATTATAAATATGTTTGTAAAGTTATGGTAACATGGTATAAGAGTTCTTACTGTAGAGGGCGCTAGTAAAACGCGACTTTTCGTCAGATTTGATAAGAACATTCGGCGCCGCTCAATGCTGTATCTATAGCCGTGGATCCAATATAGGCCGACGTGCAACCCACGAATTAAGATATACAGGATGCCGAACGACAGCCTGTTATCAGTATTTCTGTGAAGTCGAAAGTTTCCAGGTTCCCAAATTAACTTATGGCGCTGAAATGGTTACGGTGGCGAAATTCTTAACTAATTTTGTATAATTACGACTATCAAGTATCATAATAAACATAATCACATAAGTAAAATCATGAGTAAAATATTAATTATTAAGATGGTATACAAGACATATTTCTCAACAAATGAATAATATTATAATAGGTACAATAAAAGTTTTCTTTGATATAATAATAATTCATTTGATAGGTATGTAAAATACTTTTTTATTGGTTTTAATTACTAGTGTCAATATTCAATTTGTATAAATAAAACTTTTTAAAAACTATTTTGATACCAATTTGGCTATTTTTTTTTTAACTTTGTTAGTGCTTTTTGTTTTGTGATTAGTCATGTATGCATATTGTCTCATCCTCATTGCAATATATGATGTAAATATAAATTCAACCATATCTTCTTTGTGGATTGCACACGGAAAAGGAACCAGGTAATTATTATTAAAAAATTCTTCAACTGTGTCGTCAAACACATTTTGACTGTCTTTGTGTTTGACAAAACACTTCTCAATTAGTTTTAGAAGCATGAAAAAATTGCTATCAGGATGTGTTAAGTAACCACGAGACTTCAGGTTAAGAAGCTTTGCAGCCTGTGTATTGGAATGGTTGTCAATGTTTTTTATTCCAGATAAACATGCATTACAACTTGTTTTCTTGCTTACACGTTTTGCTAAATATCTATTATAATGTAACAAGTAATTATTGATTTTAATTTATAAAACATCTATGTCATATTTACCCTGCTACATAATAAACGACACATTCAAATGTTTCAGCATCAGCAAAATCATTATCCACAAATATCTTATCAGCTCTATTTTTTATTAATTTTCATGTAATCATGCCCAATACCAAAATAAAATATTAGTAAATTTATCATAGTTTATATCTTTATTCACATATATTCATAATATTCATAATGCATTTTATAATGTAATAATTACAAATCCAACATTAATACAATTTCATAAAAGTGGCGGGAAATTAACATGATGATAATTTTTATGATAAAGATACGTAAAACTATAATTCTTGATAGATGGTAGCACTGTTCGCCACTGTGGCTAAAAAGCGCTGTAAGTTATTCTGGATTTTTGGAAACTTCCGTCTTCACTTTATAAGCCCTCGTTCGGCATCCTGTATATCTTAATTCGTGGTGCAACCATAGTATCAGATCTATATCCGTGGTTTTGAGCATGAAGAAGTCACGGGTACAGATTTCCCGATTTTGATAAGCGAAAATTTTTTAATGATATCTCGATATAAATCTGTCCCAGCTCCGTATGCAGAATACACAAACAAGATTTTCAAGAAGAAAAATTCGATACGTATCGCTTGTATACTGCACGTGTAACTTCTTGAACGCTCAAAATTGCCTCGATACGTATCGATACACTCCAAATTCTTCCTTGAAAATCTTGAAACTTCTACGTCATAACTCATAACATAGAACATATATGGCTCATAAAAATGAATTTGACTTTCCAGTAATTTTTTTTTTATTAAATGTTGAAAAACTTAAGAGGACGCTACTCATGCATTAACTGTACTGCATTCTACACGTATGACTTAGAACATTTCCGTTCACTAGTTTCAATAGTGTGCTGTTAGTTTTAATATTAGAGTGAATTGATCAATTGACTTAGTTATTATCAAAGTTCTAGGTAAGAACATTAATATCTATGCTTAAGCGTCGGCGGATTTTTGAATATTTTAATTTTCAAGCGAGATATGAGCATTATGATTCGGGTTGTTTCACATACTCGTATCTTGCTTGAAAATGAAAATATCAGAAAATCCTTGAAGCTTAAGCACAGATAATGTTCTTACCTAAAAGTTTGATAATACTTAAATTCACTCTAATATCAAAACTAACGGCACACTATTCAAACTTTTTTTTTTGTTATTAAAGGATTTTTATTCAATCTGTTACAATAAAGTAGAACAATAAGAACAATTGATGAATTAAATAAAAATAAACATTATTGTAAAAACAATATTTATCTTTTTGCTCAGAATCTAAAATGCATAAATAAATTATACTCAGAAAATAAAATGTATTTTAATCTGATAATATAACCTAAAATATACTTCCAATTTACCGACCGACTTACTAACCGTAGATACATGACATTTTCACTGAAAATTTGTGTAAGCATTTTGTATACACCATACAATTTTGATTTGTGTTGAACTATTTATAGGTAAATGAAATTTTCGATAATTATTTGTTTTTTTTTTATCCCAAGTTGATAAAAAAATTTACACTCGGTTCAAAAACTCAAAAATATAATAAAAGGTTCCTTGTAAGCTGTTGTTAATGGAAATCAAAAAAAAAATTAAGCGTTAATCTACAATTTGAGGGGCTAGGTTAGACTTAGCCCCTCTCAACAATCACCATCATGATTATAACAAAAAATAATAATGTTATTATAACATTTATAATAATTAATATGTAAACATAAAAAGTCCCGTTTATAAAATTGATCAGACATTTTTTTTTCATTATGGTTAATGGAGACCCAATATTCTAACGACTGATAACTCTCTGTTACTGTTAGTATTTATATATTATATTACAGTCACAGAATAGATTAAATTTAATCCATTTTGTCCTACAGTATAGAAGATAAACACTGAAGTTGTTGGTACAATGTCCAATATAAATAATAATATAATATTGGATAAATTTACTGTAAACGGGATAGTTGGGTTGTTACTTGAAGTAGCCGGTAGGTACTTATCTACCTAAGTAGACATTAAAACAACTATCAAATTTATTGGTTATTGAAATTGAGTTTATAATGTGCTGAGTGCTGACATGACCTACACCAAATTCAAACATCCAACAACCGATAAAGTAACTGTAGTATACCACTTATTTATTATACGATACACCATTCAGTCTGAGAAAACTGTGGTGCCATGACCTCAATTTATTTCCATTAAATATAAGCAGTGATGCCCCTTCGTATTGGTGTTATGATATAATTTCATTGTCATAACAAAATTAATTTATTATCATTACATATTTATTTCATCATTGTGAACACTTTAAACACTTGCAACTGATAGGTTAGATAACTTGGACCAAATAGTTTACATAGGTCCTCATAATGCCTTATTACATGCTGAATTACTTCAAGTGTTTTTTTTTTATATTAATATGAAATGGATGATTTTTGAAATGTATTTTGTGGTTTGAGTAAAAATAAAAAATAGATCTATTGACCTATTTTTCAAGTACACTAATAGTAGTTCTTCAAGTAAACAAAATGTGTTGGATGGGTATTTGTATTTCAAAAAGCCTTGATACTAGATCTAACAATAATCAATAATTTAGTGAACGTAAATTTATCTGAAAATGTATAACATTATCTATCTCCAGTCATCACCAAATGAACCAACTATTTGAGAAGAATGCAAGTCACAAAACATCACAAATTGAGTTATCGAGTGGAATGTGTTATCAAATTGTTAACTTCTCCAGGGGAAATAACGTCAAAAATCAAGCCATTGAACCGGGAATCGAACCAGTTTCTCGCTTGCCAGGCGATTTCTCTACCACTAAGCTACCCAACCGCTTAGATCTTGACGCTATCTACCTCCAAGTTAAAAGGAGTTTACATTCGACCATCCTGCGTCCTTATAGACAGATCATGTGTGAACATAAGAAAAAAAAAATTTAATTTTACCACTGTAAATAATAAGTATGAAAGAGAAATAACAATACATCACTGGTAGCTTAAAAACAGTTTTTTCTTGTTTTCTCCGTATTACCTTTTATTGACTTAAGTTGCATCTCAAATAGGTGGTTCAAATATTACACAATATATTATAAATTCATTTGATATAGGTACACAATTGCATAAGGAATACTCATAATAAAAATAAAATTATATTTCAATTTTCAAAACTATTTTATTTTAAATATAAATAATAAAAAACAGCAAATAAAAATTAAATTTGAAAAAAAGAGTACAGGGCTATTTTAAGCACAATCAGAAGTAAAATATTGGAATTTTTTTAAATTTTAAACATATTTGAAAATAACTATCTCCCACTAAATTAATCAGTCGCATTATAATTTGATAACTTTATAATTTTTTTTATAATTACTCTACTTTAGCTAATAATTCTGATTCTTTGAAAATTGTGTAAGAGTCATCATCATCTAATTGAATTGGAGTACCACCGTACTCTGGTAACAATACTCGGTCACCAACATTAACATCAATTGGTACTGGTTTTCCATCCTAAAATAATAATAATCATCGGTAAAAATTAATCATCCATTTAGGACTCTACTCATTAGTAAAACAGTTGACGTACCTGATTTCTTGCTCCAGGTCCTACAGCTATAACAGTTGCCTCACGAATTTTCTTTGAAGCACTTTCTGGCAACATTATACCTCCTTTACTTTGCTTAACAGCGTCCAAACGTTTGACCAAAACTCGATCAAAGAGTGGGCGGAACTTGGTTGCAATTGAAGCCTGTTTGAATAAAATCAAAGCAAAATGAGAAACGCAACAAAAAGTTTACACCATGAGACACTACTAATTAGATATTATGTGTCTATGTCATAATAATATTATACATAGGTACAAGTGTGATTGGAAGAGGAAGACCAAGGATGGAATACATGACACAAATCATAAGGAAAGGATAGCTACAAAGAATTTAAGGAATTAAGCTATAGCCTATAAAAGGGGAGCACGAAGAACTGTCAAACCAATCAAACGATCGAATACGCAAAGAAGACAAGTGTGAAATTGTGATGTGCCGAAACCACACACGCTTACATGGTTAGACAATAATTTTCGGAATAATGCCGGACGAAATATTATACTATGCTACGTTTTAATATTAATCAAGACATCTTACCATTTTAATTTGATAGTGGCTTTGGTAGTTTTAATGAAAAATGACGATTGACGGAGAGTTAGAACAGAGAGATATTAGAAATCGGTAATGAGAATATTTAATTTTAAGGAATAGGTTAAAGTAAAACCATATTATCCATATGAAAAGTACAAGGACGTTATCAGACCGCAGATAAAAGTAGGGTTATAAAATATATTCATGGACTAAACTTTTTGGAAATTAAATCATTTTTTCTTTAATAAATGTTATAAATACAATTTAGGTGACAATGTTTATGTATCATGATGAACTACAGAATAATTTCATTTTAAAATCCAATAATGATATGTTAAAAACTGTGTGAATTAAAAACAACTAAACCAATTTATTTTTGTTCAACTCATTATTATCTGGAAGAATAACTCAATAACTTTGCTACCAGCGGGCCATTTGGTGGTCATTCAAATTGAAATGTCGATATTTTAAATAAATAACATTAACAAAAATAATATAATTTCTTTATTTTTATTCTTAGGAGATTGAAAAATTATGTTTTTTTTTTCATCTCGACACTTTCAGTTTTCTAATAAAATAAATGCTCCAATCGTAAACTTTGAGGCCTTGAGGGAGGTTTTTGACTTTCTGTAATCAAAATTTGATCTAGTTTGTACTTTGGTGGAAAAAAATTAAACATTTCTCAGTACTTTTTTTAAATTATCAAGAAAAAAATACGAACATTTTTGTGATAATTGTAATATTACAATTACAATAATTATTCAGTAAACAACAAGTTGGACTATCTTCATTCTTCGCTCTCAGAATCGTTTTTCGCGTACGATAATAGGTCATAACTTGTGAAAATATATCATTTAATTCAATTTTAACAAATCCATAAATCAATTGACCCAATCAACAACGAGGCACACCGCACACTCCACACTTTTTGTACAGGAAAATGGTTACACACTCGCCTATAGGTATTAGGTACTTGCAATTTTTTGTCAGTTAATTAATTATCAGTTTGAAAACTTCTCACACCATTGCCGCCTCTACTAAGGTTATACAATATATTTGAAGGTACTTACCTAAGTCGCAGTGGCGCACAGAAGTATTTTGAGAGCACATGCAACTAACAAAAGTGACCCACCCACCCACCCATTTTTTATTTAAAAAAACGTTCTTTTGAACTGTTACTAATTGTTTACCTATACTTTATCTAGGTACCTATAACCATAGGCGTCTATACCTACCTACCCACCCACCCCCCACGAGAGCACATGCAGTTGCACCCCTTGCTAACCTATCTGGGCGCCACTGCTAAGTCGTGAGTCAAGTGGCTTTTTTTATTGTTATTACCTATTTGATAAAATGACAATTCATTCAATTGATATGATTTTTGAGAACAGCTCATTTTTAGCCTTATTGAAGAATACATTTTTTGTGACTATTCACTAGTCACCCCATGACAAGTTGGGCTTTTGTGTTAAATACTAATACCTATAGAATTTATTAGATCAAATGGGACGGTTTATTTATAAAGCTCTCCCCTTGTCTCTAGAAGAGCCTGACAAGGTGACCGATATTAGTAGAGCTTTATAAGAACTACTAGTTTCTATATATAGAGCCTTAATTGTCAATATTGGTAGCCTCATCTGCCTATTGATGAAGTATAATTAATCAATGTTTTGCCATTGTTTGTTTGCATGTTTATAACTTCACTACCACTTACTTTTGTTACTTGGTGGCGATGAATTTACACCCCAGAAAATGATGGATTTTTTAAATTTTTATATTTTATGCAAGGTAAAATAATATAATATTTTGTTACTCTCCTAATTCCTATATCTTATACTGCCAACCTACAATTAGTAGTTAAGAGTTATAATAGTTTTCACTTGTCTGTGCTTGCGACTCAACATTCGTACTCCTAGTTACATCTTAAATATTTTTAAATACTAAATAATATGAACTACACAAACATCATGGTAATTTAAAACCATGTAGAAGGTTACTTATTAATTTCGAGTAAACATATAATTTTTATTTTGTCCATAAGCTGCTTTTTAATAAGTTGTATAGTAAAATGTCTTCATGGGTAAAAATCACGTAAATAAGGTTATGTCCCTCCATCTTTCTAAGTTTGAGTGTATACACTCAAATTAAGAACATATTATCTTATTCATCTGCACACGACATGCCTATCTCTTACATGCAACTTGTCGTTATTTTCAAAAATGTTCACACAGACAACCTCTCAAACTAAAATCAATCCAAGATTTTCTAGAAGAACAATTCAATGCCTAAGTAGCAATAAGGTTACTACAGACTCGTAACAAAGTCTGAGCCAGTACGGATTGGTGCATATTGCTGGTATACTACAAATGCTGAAAGCTTAAAATTGATCCGATGTGTATGGACACATTTCAATTTCTTCCTAAAAAATGGGAAGTAACATAATATACAAAAATACATTAATATGTATTTAATATCATTTTATTGTATTAGACATTAGCACACTAACATGGACACATGTAATGGTTAAAGATGTCAAATAATAGCACAGATTATATTTAAATCGTTTATTTCAAAAATAATAAATAACAATAATACATGTATACATAAATAAGTAAATTTAAACTTCCCAGTTGTTTAACACTTATTTTATTTTCATCCACACCATATTTTGTTCAATGAAGAAGTACACATTTTTTATTAAAACTATTGTTCTTTTTCAATTCTAGATAATTTAAAATATTACAAATATTAATTTCCTCATAAATTAAAATTTACCCACATAAACACGTAACTAATCAAATTACATTATTGAAACATTTATAGTTGGTATAAATAAAATAGAATTGAAGCAAATAAAAATATAAGGATATCCCAAATTACTTAAATTTGTTGCTTGGTATAAAAATGTATAATCATAATAATTTGAAAATAATAAATTATTTAGTTTTAATAGAGACAAATTACTTTTGTAAAAAAAAATAAAGTGAAATTGTTACAGCCTAAATTTTTTTTATGTTTTAGAATTTAAATAATGTGAAGAACATGGACATTAACTCTTTTATAATAAATCCTATATTCCTAAATTTCTTTTTAGAAAAACCAAATACTAAATCACATTTAAAATTAAAATAAAAAATCTCTTAGTAAAATGTTATTTTTGTGGGGTAAATTGTCATTCATCTAACAGCAAGGCACTATTCCATGCGCCACATACTACTTTGACGATTTTTCTTACATTGCATTTTAGCAATGGTGATAAATTACTCAAATTAATCATTCGGTCACAAGTTAGTTGGTATGTCTCGATACCAAGCTGTTTGTGAGCATTCCACCCACAACCCCAAAGTATATTGTTCTTAGATAGAACCATCGAATGTCTTGCCCCCAAACTCACTTGTTCGATATCTGTCTCTTCAGCCCAATTAATCAGTACAGGTTCTGGAGCCATTATTATACCACCATTTTCTGTAAAAATGTTATAAATTAATTTTTAACTTTTAAAATACTTTAAAAACATCCAACATGATATTTCACCTGTTTTAACTATTTTGAATATGTTTATTAGTGCCGTAAACCAAATAAAGTCATACAAAACATTCAACCTTAAATTAGTTGGTAATTAGTAAAATATCTGATACTAAAATACTAAAAATAATCCAATTATAATTTTTAAGCAAATAATTGTTTATAAAATGTATATTATTTTTTTATAAATGGTCAAATACTTAGTTGTTTTGACTTCAATTATTAAGATTTTAGCTGATGTTTTGAACCACTGCCACAGGTAATACGCATTATAATTGATTGAATAAATAATATAATATATCATTTTCATTCAAAGTACAATTATTAATTTTTATTTGTATGGCATAATTAGTATATATTTAGTACCTGGGGAATTTGAAATTCCTAGTTGCCCAGAATGATTCCAGCCCCACATGTAAAGATCATTATACTCTGTAATTGCAGCAGTATGCCAACCACCTGCAGAAGTATTAATCACTCGAATACCATCTAAAGATTTCAAAAGCCGTGGATGATTTTCTTCATTTAATTCACCATGACCTAATTGACCTCGGCTGCAAGTATTTTGTATATTTTAAAATATTTAATATATCAATTTTTATTATATTGGTATAATGAATGCTTGTTAAATTTGATACAGTATTGAGTGTAATAAAACACAAAATATTATGTGTTAAAACCAGCATACCTACTGGATCCTTGTGTATATAAGCACCCAGTTTCCATTAAAATAACAATATGCTCAAAACCACAAACTACTTGAGCGACTTTGAATTTTGAATCAAATATTCTGGTAGGAATTGAATATATTTCTAAAAATAAAATAACTTATTATCAAATTAATAAAAAACAATTTGAAACCAATGAATACCATTATGTGTAACTGCTAGATGGATTGTATCACTGCAGCATGTATAATTTATAGATGGTCGGTTTTGATTTTTGGATATAGAGACATGATTTTCTCTTTGTAATATTGGAGTAATATTTTTCCACTCGCCATTACATTTTGAATATGACCAACAATTGCCAATTAAATCAATAGCTAATATTTTCGATTCAGATGAAGAAATCTAAATGTGAACATAGTGTAATTCAAATTAAAGAGTTAAAACTAACAAGTATTAATGGCTTACAGATTTAAAAGGACCATATCCTAAATCGTCCAATACTTCAAAATTGGTAATTTTTTTGTTTATGAGACCACTCGCAAGAATTTTACCCGAACCTTTAATTAAATGTATGCAATGTTCATTAACTTGAAAAAAAAAATAATAATAGTGAATTAGATTGAATACTTGTTAAAATTGAAGCAGTGCTCCAAGAAAAATCCACTTGCAGAATTTCACCATAATCTGCTTTGTTGCCATAAGCATGAAAATCCCAGTTGACGTTCGATTCAATGTTCAATTGGTTGAACCCGTTAAATCCGCACCAAAACATACCCATGATGCTGTTTAAATATGAATCTAAGTCTGTTGTTGTATTGCAAGACATTACAATATAACAGAACATAAAATAATTTACTATTTTACAAAAAAAAAAATGAATTTTATATGACTGGCATTTTGTTCATTTTTTACATTTTTTTTGTTTTTACATTTTTTTGTTTTTTTTTTTTTTTTACATTTTTTGAGTATGTATAGATAATATATTTATTTATATATATATATTTTTTTATTTGAAGATTTATATCATATGAACACATGGGTAATTAGGCAACAGTTGGATGAAGAAGCCTTAATTTCTTCTGGTCACTTTCATCACTTTCATCATCAGCACAACATTTATTTGATACTGTATTTGTCAGGGAATTCCCCGATTCAATTGTGGAATGTCTGGCATCAGTTAGCAATAGAGATTCTTTTACAATATTAATATTTTCTTTGGTTTCATTTTCAGTTGATATAGAATGATTTTCTTTTTCGGTTGATAGCAGAGTATTAACTAGGTTGTTTGATTTATTTTCTGATGACGGACTTCTATGAGATTCTACTGATCCCAAGACAAAAATGTCATCATTCAATAATAGGCTTTTTTTAATGATATTATCATCAGTTTCATCTTCAATACTACGTTTTCTAGATGTAGGACTCTTTTGTGACTCTTCAACTAATTCTGATATAGAATGTCTACCCTCAGTTGACAATCGTGCAATAATTTTACTACCAACAGAATTTGGAATAGCTTTTTCTTTTTTCAATTCATCAGGTACATAGTCTCTCAAGTCTTTTCTTTTTAAATGATTAACTTGTATATCCATTCCAGCTTTAAAAATAGCATGAGCTCTACTTTTTACCAATAAACAGAAATCTCGGATATGAGTACTAAAATCTAATTGAACCACTGTGCCATTAGACTTAGATATTTCTAGACCAACAAACCAAACTGATGATGGCCTTCCTTGTGATTTTTCATAAGGTAGTACAAACTGGTCTGGATTTAAATGAGATCTTTGGACACATTCGATTTCTTCTAAAGATGTAGGCAAAAAACGAAGCCTTGATTCAACTAATCCTCTCCATTCAAGTAATTCTTCATCACAGTTTGCAAACACAGTTATCGCCAAGAAATATCTATATTTTGTGAAAAATTTAGATGGTTGAAAAATTTTTGACCAACTAGATTCTCCAGTTAAAATTTCGCCCATAATGTCTAGACTTGTTCTAAATTCATCTTGTATTATGGCTAGGGTGGAATGAGAAACATTAAAAGTTGAATTTTGTTGAGGATAAACTGGAGTTATAATAGGCATAACATGATTACGATCTGCCATGTTAACTCTTGGGTCCCAAACTGGATATCCGAGATCCATAAAATATGATGGTTTTAATAAGACAGGCTGAGGCCATTGCCATTTAGAAAATATTAAAAAAAATTTGTGTATTAAAGTTGCTGGTGCTGCATTTGGATATAACTGACATACTCTTGCAACTAACATTGCCCAAGAAACCCCCCCAAGGTATCCTAAAGCATTTGAGTAAACTCTATGACGTTTAGCCCATAACTTAATTGCAATTAATGTTTTCTTGAACGATTCTCGATTAGGGACTAATCGTAAAATAGAATCTGTAACACGACATCCATTTAAACTTCGTACACATTTAGGATTCAAATTTCTCAGCAGATCATCCTGTTGCAAATCAGTATCTTCGTGTACTTCTTTTAAAGCAAGACGTGCAAATAACATATCTATTTCAATGCCTTGTATTATCATTTTGATAACTGGAACGAAAGCTTCTTCAACAGCTCGGACATTGTTTATACTAGGATTTTCTTTTAATTTATTATAGAATGTTGCAAAATAATCAGCTCTAGTTATATGTCTTGGGACAATGACAATTGCATCAATATCAGCACCTTTATGGTAAACACCAAGACGATAGGATCCAAACGTGCATACTAATCCTCCAACATTTTCAGCTGTTATTTCAGGTAAATTTCTTTCCATACTAACTTCACGTATCCATTCTTTAGCCAAATTGTTAAGCATTGATAATACTTCAAGCCTTTGAGATAAATCTTCATCAGTAGTAATAACTTTTTCTCTTGAAAGAGCATCATCCAATGACTTTGTTAACTGTATATCAATGTCTGTCGGAAGAGCATCACTTATTGCCGATGTCATTCCATACATTTTAAAGGGGTTTTAGGAATAGTCTATTTAAAAATAAAAATAACTATTTTAATAGTTTTAATTACCAGTTAATATATAAAATCAATTCTTGATTTATAATATCTAATACAAATTACTGATAAAAAAAAAATCAGTCTATTACATAGTTTAAAGTAAAAATGTAACAGTTATTTAGATACTAGATACCTATTTTGTTCAGGATCTCTGGGGCTTGCTGGTTTTTGATGCTTAGTTATTTGTATTCGATTATTCAATAAGTGTATCTTGATTAAGCCCTAAAATAAAAATAAAAAATAGATAATACACACTCAATTTATTAGTATAACCTAGTTCAAGATTATAAAATTTAAAAGTGCATTTGTTAAAAGCAATAAACATGCATTTAGATAGTTGTGTTTTATTTAAATGTATTGTGCAGTTCCTTAGTTGAACTTTAAAACTATAATCTCCAAAATTAAAAAAAAAAAATGAAGTTTGATAAAGAAATTTTACATTTAAAAACAAAACATACTCATAA
The DNA here is from genome assembly GCF_001856785.1 of Myzus persicae. Classification (NCBI taxonomy): domain Eukaryota; kingdom Metazoa; phylum Arthropoda; class Insecta; order Hemiptera; family Aphididae; genus Myzus; species Myzus persicae. The sequence goes on along the minus strand of NW_019102160.1, from coordinate 167,407 downwards.
CTATGGCTCGGAGTAGTATTAGTTGCAAATTTATCTATATGATTTTGACTTATAGCAAATCAAGGTAAAATCCATTCTATACAACGACAAGAATAAAAACAAAAATTTAAAATTTATACATTGTCAGTTTCAGAAAAAATGCATAATTTTTAACTCTCACATACCTACTTATTTATATTATTTAAAAAAAAAAGTTTTTATTTAATAACCAACATAATCTGTCCAGCAAGAGAAAATACTGTGGTCCAACAAAAATCAGTTCATTTGCTCATCTCCATACAATATGCTATAAAGGAACAGGAATGCGGCAGGGTATGGAGTGAGGATTCACAGAATCGGTAAATTCTTTTGCCTGACAGAGTATATGTTTTATATATTTACTTAATTATTTAATGCCAACATTTTCTTTTTCTTAAGATTTGTGGTAAGTAGCAAAACATCAATTAGGTATTTCAGTATACTAAAAGATTTAGAAAATTACTTGTTTTTGTTATGGATAAAACTAAACAGTATACAATTCATTAATATCATAGTTACCTATTTTTAAATAAGAATACGTATGATACATTTTTAATATACTGTTGTGTAACTAATCAGTCATTGAAAAGTTATGAATTGAAAATTTTTAATTTTTATTTTGAGAACCACCTCCATATAATTTTTTTGGACATTTCAACTTTTATAACGTCCAATCCTTAATAATAACATTCTAGATTCAAAAAACTCTAAATAAATTCTGCTGTTGGGAGCCCAAAATCAAATTTTTTAAACCTATGTAACATTATGTATGCATTTTTTTTCTGGAAAGTTAAAAGTTTGGATTGTAAGATCGATTTATAATGATATTAGGTAATTGTTATGGAATGTACTGGATCTGCAAGGTAACATAATATGTACATAGTTTCATCACATTATAACTAATTTATACGGAAAATAACTCTTTTAACATTATGCAACCCTTTATTAATACATCATAGGTCATCAGAATTGTCTGAAATATTACTTATGCTTATACAGCTTTTATACTGTAACACCATTGATTAAAAATAAATTTATAAGTATAAAATTTGGAACAACGAATGCTAGTTAAGCTCCAGAGATTCTTAGGATTTAAAATATGCAATTTATTTTTATCAAAATGTGTTTTTGCATGCTTAATAATATGACGGAGCACCTAAAAAAGTTGGTCAAATTGTTTTTGGTAGTTATGGTCAAAAAACCTCAAACTTCAAAATAATTTGCTTTATCAAACTCAACAGATAACTACCCGAAAATATTTTTTTTTTATAAATGTGAGTTGTAAACATTTTTATGGAAGAGACAAGTGGGAATACGCAAAATCACACATTTCCAAAGGTAATAACTTTAAAACTAATTCTGACCGATAATTTCTTATTGCGCCTTTAATCTTAAATTGTTAAAATACTTAGTTTCCTAAATAAAATTGCTTGGGAGCTACAAATTATTTACCAACTGTAATAAGGAGACAAATTTGACCAAGTTATTTACTGTTCAATGTAAGTACGTATATAAATTTATTAATAAATTGTTAGGTTTGCTGAATTATTTATTTTTTTGATAGATAGTTGTACTACATGATGATTTTAGCAGTACTTATTACTTAAGATGCTAATTAACTGAACTTAACAAATAAAAAATTAAAGACTTAATACCAACTTAAAATGAAAAATATACTATAAAAAATAGTTGTATATTGAGGGCAAAATTATGTTTAATAGAAAATAGGTACTTAATTAGTAACATTAATATTAATTTAAATTACCACTTTAAAAATATAATACTAATCAGTACACAGGTAGTTTGGTACATTTTTATATTGGATAGGTACAAAAACATGCAATTAAAATCATTTTAATTACCTAAATTATCCAATTTAACAAATGTAAGCAAATATTAAATGTTTAAAGAGGTAACTATTCATTCACACTTAAATATGTAATATAATAATAACCAATAAAAAAATTATAAGGGTTCAATAATCATCAATATTACCCAAATAAATACATTTTTCATTACGACTGCATAAATAGCTTAAAAATTAGTTCAAAATCAAGTCTTTAAAAATGGTGTCTAGTGTCTTCAGTCTACATTTCAATACCTCACTTCACGATTACGGACATAACATTATTGGCATCTGACCTACGTGTAGCGCGTACACGACGACCAGCGTTTACTTATAATAATGTGGTACCTATTGAATTCAAGTACATTAATGGATCGATAAGGTCTCAGTTTAAATTTAGTTAAAACGAATTGGTTGAATAGACGTCACAAATCACGATAACGCGTTTAAATATATCGCAGATGTTTAGGTGAACAACAATCGTCGAAGTTAGTACAACTTGTAATAATAGGTACCACAATACCACGCGATACGTTTTTGATAAGGCGCAGGTAAACTCACGAGTCACGGAAGGCTTTGTCTCGAAAGTGTACGTCTTAACATCTTATAAATCTACAAAAGTCGCAAACACACACTTGTTCACACTACTCTATACACAGGTGGAAATGAGAGTAACGAGGTCGTATGAAAGGTACTTACATGACCCAAGGTTCGGCGACCGTCGGATGAACACCGACAACGAAGTACACTGTACACGACCTATACTACTTGTCTGTTAAACTGTAATCAACACAATGATTTTCGTTATGGATAACGTCGAAAAAAGTCGAAAAACTGGAACAATAACAACACCGCAGGAATACAACGGCCAAATGATTAGAAAGTAGAAACCAAAAAAAAGCGTCCCTGCGCGCCACACGACAACCGGTGGTACGCAATGGACTAATAAACGGGTAGGTATACCACAACGCCACAACACTGCTCACTGATTGGTCAGACGGTGTCTCAGAGCTGCGACACTGGGACGTCCATGCGATTCGTTCGTTTTTTGGAGAGAGAAACCGACGTGGCTGACGGCCTTCCGCACCGCTTCGCAGAACGTTCTTTCCTTCTTCAGCTGCAAAAATTGGAAACGGGGCAAACGGCAGGCAAAACGCTTGGCGGATCACAATACTACGATAGTACTATTATGATTTCACGAGTTTTGAGGCGACAAAAAACAAATAAACAGTAATATTAATACAATATATTTATATAATAATAGGTATTCGCGACCGCCGTGGTAACCAGTAGACGACACGCCCCCGATAACAGTGCGACCGCATACCGCGGTTGTGTGGCGGGCAGACTCCAGCGAGTCGCGACCACGCTTCGTTGTATAACCATATTATCCTTAAAATATTGTGTTCTATCTATAAGAGAAAGTATATCGTTGTATTCTGTGCTAAATAATTAATTTGGAATAACGATAAACAATAATAATAATTTGATCTGGTTCAGCCGAGTCTAGTAAATGGTAACCCTGCATGGTCGAGCTTTTTAAAGTCAAAGACGATATACTCATATGTAAATGCATTATCTACGCATATTAATTGACCTGTGATTGTGTTATTATTGTCATTATATTTTTTTATCTATAGAATCTGTGATTTGTGAATAACAGAAATTACTACTACAGTCGACAGACTACGATTAGTACGATTAAAAACAATATTATCTTTAATCGTGCAACAGACTATATTCACTAATATTTATATTTTTTTCTCTTGTATTAATTTATTATCTTATTTTAACAATTTTACCTAACATAAGAATTTCATTTCAAACCTTGAATTTAGATTAGTCATAGACGTACGAGTTAATTATTATTTAATATTTATTATTATGTGGCCATGTCGTCATGCTTACTTTATTTGAATTTCTGACATTGAAATCAACTGTTCTGCGTTTCGTTAATCGATATTGAATTGCCTTATGCTGATTAATTTTGTCGTAAACTATTTTTCAATATGGGAATGTTATTTGGAAAACCAAAAGTCAGTCGTGTTACCGACCACGATCGAGCAGTTCTGGTAATAATAACGAATATGTATTGTTGGGCCATTGTTTTGTTTATCTACTGCATGTATTAAAATGTACTTGACATTTATGTACAATGTTTTTGAGGCTTAATTTAATTTTTAGCAAATGAAACAGCAAAGAGATACATTAAAGCGATATCAACAAAGAGTTGAAAAATTACTAGAAAATGAAAGAGAACTCGCTAAAAGACTACTGTCCGAAAACAAAAGAGAGTATGTCTAACATGATTCATTATTACATTTCAGCTTATCAAGTATAATATTTTTAAAGCTCTTAAATTTAAAAATATAAAAATCATTTAAGAATTAAGTTGCATATATTAATGAAATATTTATTTAATTAAATGTTTTAATAGTGTTACTGAATACTGAGAAAATTTGTTGAACATATTCATTTTTAATTGATTTCAATGTAATGTAAAACCAAAAGGTTCATAGTAGTAAATCCAAAATAGTGATTCAATAGGAGAAGCAAAATATTAACTCATCTGTCATAAGGGGGGGGGGAGGTTAACAGCACATTTGTTAGTTACATTTTCAATCTCTGCTCCAACATTTTAATAATTATGATGTTCATTGTTATAGAAAAGCAAAGCTATTGTTGAGGAAAAAGAAATACCAAACAGAGCAGCTCGAGCGTACTGAAGTGTCTTTGGACACAATCGAAAAATTAATTCAAGATTTAGAATATACCCAAATAGAATACAAAGTATTAACTCAGAATATTATTTTACAATTTCTACGATATATTTAATTCAATAAATTATGTATAGGTTATTGAAGGCCTTAAAGTTGGAAATATAGCCCTTCAAAAAGCGAATGAATTGTTTAATATTGAACATATTGAGCAACTTTTGGATGAAACTAAAGAGGGAATCGATAAACAAAGAGTAATTAATATTATATCTAAACATTTTATATGAATAACTAACTTTTAAGAAAATAATTTTTCAAATAGGAAATAACCGATTTACTTAGTGGATCCTTGTTATCTGAGGATGAAGATGCAGTTGAAGCTGAATTAAATGAATTAATTGCTGTAGAACATCAAAAAGCTGTTGATATGTTACCAACCGTACCATCAGATGAATTACCAGTAACTGTACCAGGTAATTATAAAGTTAAAATATTGTATTCAATACAATATACTTAAATATATGTTTCATGATTTAGAGACCAAAGAGGAAGACAAATTGCATACAAAGAAGATTGCGTTAGAAGCTCAGTAAAATTAATCATAATATTCGGTTAAAATGTTACCGAATTAAAGTAGAAGTAAATTTCTTTTTAACACATTAAAATTTTTATTTTCTGTTATTGTATATAATATTAAAAATTTGTATGTTTAACATACATATTTATTTTAAAGCTTCTTTATTATTCAATAAGTTATATTCTATAAGAGTCTAACTGTTTAAAGTTTGCAAGTTAAACTTAAGTAGTCTAAATGAACATAACAATTTTGGTTGTGTTCTGAAAATCTATTAATAACGTCACTATTCACATATTTTTAATTGTGCATTACGGAAATCACATCCAGATATTTTGAATTCGTTTTTGGTAATTTTTTAATATGTGTTTGTTTCAATTTCAAATCCATAGTTAAAAGTTGAATTGTTAAATTGTTTTAACCTTTTGAGATATAGGCTAACTGTGAGAGTACAAATTGTTGGCAATCAAATTGTGTTACACATCCCTTCCTCCCAATTTGTCGTGTTACTAGGTAAGTGAAATTAGACTTTATCCTTTTCTTTGGATGCGTTCTCTTGGTTAGGTACAATGTAATGCATAACACTGTATTTGTGTTAAATGGATTTTGTATGGATAACACGTTACTATAATGTACTAAATAGTTGAAAAAATTAATTACCTTCTGGTAGGTGCTTATTAATGCACAAACAGAACACGTTGAAATTGGAATAGTGCCTCCACATTTATATTACAATATAAATGATGAGTTATTGTTCCATATCCTGTATCCTCTATACTAGTGGGCTATAACCTACTATTATAATGTTATGCTAGATAACTTTATGAGCAGGGAAGGTTTAAATCAATCAACTTTATTACACACCTAATAAATTTCACATTGATTTACTTTTATTGACAAAAATTATTATGATAAAATATTGAAATTTTGATACATACATTTAAATATTTTATTGTGTATTAGACATCAATTGTTAAAATAATTTTCCAATAAAAATCAATATGTTATTATTAAAAATCTCGATACTTTTAGTAATAATTTTTTTAAATACAATATCAACTATTGCGAGTGTATAATCCAAATTTGTATACAATGCATTCAGATTTTTTAAGTATAAAATAAAAACTACCTTAAACAAATAATTATAATACACATTAAGCATACACGTCTTCACGGTCAGCACCAACTCCGTCTCCATCTTCTAAAGACGAGAAATTCAAGAAATGGGCAGGCCTATGAATCTCATGATAAAATTCTTTTGGATTGGCTAATTGCAATTCATACTTCATGTTTGCGTCATGTCTTACACCTAAAATTTGAATAAAAAAAATTTAATAGCGGTTCCTCAAATATTTGTAAAATATTGAACAGTCATGATCCGTGAGCAATTTACAAATGTAACATGAACAGGCAAGTAGTTAAGGGTTGATGGCTTTTAACAGATGTAGTATTTATTATATTTACCCATAAAATTATAGTTCCACGATCCTTGAGCTGGTACCATGAAGAAACCAAGGAATCTGTCTGACAACAGCATTTGTACTTTTTCATAATGGCTGGGCAAGTAGCCTTTTGGATTGTTACCTTTGTCAGTGTTTTGTCGTCCCCATTCAAAACCACTAATTTAAAATAAATTTGAAAGATTAAAATTTGAAAAGTTTAGGGAGTTAAATAATTATTTTTACCTTGGAGTCAATTTATAGGCTGTCAATGAGCATGAGCCCGGAGTAAAACTGCAAGTTATTATAACAGTTTTTTCTCCATCCCATGCCGAGTTATCAGACATAATTTTGGCATGAGTGCTTATATCCTAAAATACAAATGATGTAATTATTAACAAATTGAAAAATATATTTTAATAATTTGAATTTACTTGAGGCGATAGTTGAGGTAATTCATTGGGCTGCGTATGTATCCAACCAAGTGGTTCCATGTCATTGAGATAGTGATGGTTATTGGGTAGTTGTGATGGTACATGTATAGTTTGATGTGTACCCCATTGTGGCGGCATCACTAGACAACGGATTTCTTTCACTTGAGGGTTATCAGGAGGACTTACACCATATAAGTATGCACAAATCTAAGAAAATTAAAACATGTTCAATAAAGGCTAATATTAAATATTAATGTTGGTGCAGTATTATTCTAAATTCAATATACCTGAGCACGAAGATCAGAAATGGTGACAAACTTTTTGAGTATGTTCTTAGGTAATATATATGTGTAACCAGTCTCTTTAATGTCGTCAGACGATACATAAATATGATTAGTACGTAAATGAAGATTTGTTGCAGATATTGCACGAACTCTCCATTCAGTCTTGGAACTAAAAATAATGTGACAAATTTCAGGGTTTGTAATTTAAAAAAAATGCCATGTTTAAACTTAGAATTATACCTGAAAGTTTGAGTTTCATAATTAGAAGTAGTGGAAGTAATGATATCATCTCCATGTTTGTTCACTGTTCTAGTTGTGGTTGCTGTTAATTGCGACTGTTCTTTAGTTTGTTTCTCAATCTCGGCAATTTGCTGTCTTTGTGCTGATGGTGCACTAATCTCCATTCCCAATATAATATCTCGAATTTCTGATTGTGTTAAAGAAGCAACATTCACGCTATAATAAGACAATAATTGTTAAATTAGTTTTTTGTCAATATTTTTTAATATAATCATAAATAAAAATACATACTTATTTTTTTTTCCATAGTCAGCTAAAATCAAATCCTTGAGTTGCACTTCAACCTTAATCCATTCATCATCACTGAGGGTAGGCCAAATGTGATGTGGCTCAGTTATAGTAGTTTTGTCTGGTTTTAATATAACTTTGGTACGTTCGGTATTGACATGTAAAGCTCTTAATATCAATATTAAACGAGAAAATGCCTATAAAAAATTTCATCATTATATAATTTGAAATATGAAGTACATTAAATATTCTATTTTTACTGTGTAAGAAGAGATTGTTTTAAGCCAATCATCATATAAATTGAAAAGAACCATCTGAGGTTCAGTAGCTTTTAGTATAAGGTCACCAAACTTTTCCACCTTCAAACATGCTTGGAATGGAAGTTGTAACTCTGATCCTTTGATTACAATATTTGGGAAATCCAAAAGATGCACCTAAAATAAAAAATATTTTTATGAGTAAAAATGAATCGTATAAACTTTTAAAAAAATTTACCTCAAGAGGATCCAACATTCCTTTGCGTGTAACGATAATTTGTTTAGGCTGTTCTTCAACAGGCAATGAACGAATCAAAGCTGCCACTTCTTCGGCTGTTTTCCATTTAGCTAACTAAGGAATTAATATTTGGATTTGAAGGTTAAATAAATATTAAATAATAATACATTATAATAAAATAATATTTACTTGTCCTAAACGTTTCTGCCCAGCCCATACTGAGGTATGAATTATTTTCAAAAATAGTTGTCCAGTACGTGGGTTAAATATGAAAATAGCTCCATTAATGGGCTTAGTTGTCAAATTTCCTTCAAAAGTTTTATGAATTGTTACTCTGTAGACATTTGTATCATCCACAAACCTTAAATCAAATAACATATAAAATAGATTAGAAAAAATAATTATAAAAAAATTAAATTTTTGCTGATGATGTTACAAGTTAGTATGGTATTTAATATGACGATTTATTGATAACTTATGAATAGGATGAATTACCAAATAATTTGATTAGAAAACAGTTCACCATAATTCTGACTTGATAAGTATGGTTCTGTAGGTTCAGAAGAATACAATTGTAGAGCTTTTCGAATACGTTCTCTCAAAACATATAGAGCCGGATTTGCTTTCATAATTTTAGCCATAGCTTGTTGGATCAAAGGCTTGCAGCCAGGGAACCAATTTCCATAAGCACTAAAACAATTAAGCATACATAAATAAAACATATTACATCTTTTATTAAATATAGATTAAAATATTATTGAGTGGATAAAAATCAATTTGTCATAATATATAATTACCTGTGTAAGTTGTATGCCAAATCAATTGCAATGAGTACACCAGTGGGTGATGGATAAATAGACATATTATCAGTAGTATAATCCAGAAATTTGGCTCTCGCATAACGTTCAACATCGTGTGAGTCATAGTCACCCCACCTAAGTTGGACATCTAACCAATATTTCTGTGTAGTTGTGTTATCCATTGTATCTCTAAAATAAGTTGTTTAAGCAATATTAATAAAAAATAATTTTCTTAAAATGTTTTAATTACTTTGAATCGGCGAGAAGCGAGGGTCTTGAAACATTCCATTTATAAGCAGCAAAGAGTAAGATATCAGCACAAGATGAATTCATTTTGTATGATTTACGTGGATGAATAGTTTCTTTTTGAACAGTTTCAATTTCTAACGCGTCAAGTTCTTGATCAAAAACCTACGTATTGTATAAATAAGTTAAATAGATTTTTCTTTAAGTGGTTTTGTAAAAATTACTTACTTGACAAAGATCCATAACAATAGATTCATGGACTTTTTGCCACAAATGAGCCCTGAAAATTTGAATCAGGGAAATTTTGAGAGTAGGAATTTTACCATGCATAAATATTCCAGTCAAATCAAGTTGAACTTGGAAACCAACATAAACATTAGCACGGTTGATAGTTGGTGACCACCATAATGTAAAACGACGATTAGGTATTTGATTTAAACCAGAACGTTGAGCATTGGTCAATTTTTTATACTTCATTGATTCCTCAAAACCAGATGCCTTCTCCCTAGAAATAAATAATGAGTAAATATAATACAATACAACTTAATGTATTATAATTTTTTTACCAAAATAGACCTTCCCAAGTTGGGAAATAGGTTCCTTTGAATAAAGTATGTTCCAATATACCCTCAACACCTCCCAAAGCTTGAATCATATCAGTTCGGTAATTGTTCAAATTCCATAATTTACCATCATGTCTTTGATGAGTCCACCAGAATGGATTCTGTTTTAGAACCTGAATTGAAATAATTAAATATAATAAATACTTATTAATTATTACTAATAATGTAAAATAATTTTTTAAAAATTTAAATATTATTTAGCTCTAAATTAAATATTTACAATTACTTAACTTTTTCATTTAAATATATTTTTTTTTATACCAAAGAACTACGTTATTACTATTGATAATTACACTACTTTCAGAATTTGTAATTTTTTGTTAATATTTCACCTGATATTGTTTGAATTCTGTTCTAATTCTCCAGCCTTTATCATAGGCTAATGTATGTCTGTCTTTTTGGAACAGAGTATTTATTCTAGGTATTCCACGATCCCAACTGTCTTCTATATCTTCCAGGGTTAAACGTCTGAAATTACAAAACGAAAATATATCAAAATACAAACCAATTTGTATTTATTTCAGTTTTACCTATTCTGTGCATTTGCTTCTTGTCTTTTTAAAGCATATTCAGCCCACACTCTTTGGGAATCAATAAATTCTGATTCCCACGGTTGAATATAACGATATAAATTTGGAATTAACTGATCTTCATCATGACTCATACCTGAACGGAAATGAGTAATGCCAACATCTGTCTGCTTTGACCATCTTAAATCGGACTAGAAAAAAATTGCTTACAAAATTAATAAAATATTTTTAAAACTATGTTTATATTAATATTAACCTGAGGAATAAGAACATGACCCATAGATAACATTCCCAAACCACCAAGTTCTTTAGGTGTATAAAAAACGACAGGAGGGAATCTTGAAGGCATTTTAGAATTAAGACCAATTTTAATACGGGTTTGAATTTTATTTTCACATTTCACTAATAGATCCAAAAGTTCTTGAGTATTTACTACAGCCTCTCGGAAATAAGTCATAAGACCTATCAAAGCTGTATTCCATTTGTTAACAATCTATAATTAAAATTCAATTTTAATTGTATTTTATAAAATAATTATAACAATTTAATTCAACCTTAGTAAAAGTTGTTGATCCACTGGCCATTAAAATTTGACGAACACGATTGTGGAATCTTTGCAAGGATTCGTCATCAACTCTCAAAAATGATTGAGCTGTTCTTTCCTTAGTGATTTCATTTTGTAAATTCCATATACCATCTCTATGAGTAAGTTCATCGTGAATTGTTCGACACTAAAAATTATTTGATATAAATTAAACTGCACATATTTATATTCCAGTATAATATTTTAATAATCTTACTTTTGGTAGAATTCGGCATTCAAAACCACTCATATTAAACAACAAATTAGGATTATCTTTGGAATAAACGCTCACAAAACTATTTTCCCACTGTATGGTAGTTGTAGAACGAGGAAGTCTATTTTTAATGTCCCAGAATACAGCTCTTCCTCTGTTAAATTCAAAATTTTAAATTATAAACAATAATTAACTAATAACCCTTTTATAATAACTTACAAGTTAACATCGTGTTTCATTAAGCGCATCCTAGCATCACGAGGCCAACACTTTTTATTATTATAACCAACAATGTTTTCATTATTTGGATCTGGATGTTCTGTTAAATAACGTTGAATAAGATCTTTTGCTTCTTCAGCAGTGAATCTATTGAAAATAAATTAATTTATATTTAAGTATAATATTTTATAGTTAAGTGAAACTTTTAAAAAATACCAGTTATTGGTATTAGTAAAGTATGTGTAATTATAGTTTGATATTTATTATTAATTTAGTACAATAGTACATTATTATAAATTTAATAAACAAATAGTACGGACAATATTAATTAATTTTTTTTATCCTTATTATGGTTTATTTTGTTCTTCGAACAAGTTTTACTAAAAAACTCAATCATATGTATGTAAAAAATATAGTAATCATATTTCACTCTTTTATTATAAATACCTTAAAAATATGTGTACTCTATCAATATATCGACAATAAAGACGAACTGGATGAGCTATTTCAGTAACAACATCTTGGAAAGTTAAGAAATCATTAGGCATTTGAGGTGGTCCTGCCATTTCTGACGATCTTTGTAATCCCAAAACTAACAAATCCAAAACCAATCCATAGTATTGAACAATAAATGATGAAAATTGTAAACCTCGAACTATACCATAACTATTAGTATGGTTCATATCCTGAAATTGTATAATATATATTTCAAAACTTGTAAGAACATAAAATTACACTTTGGGTTTGAAATTAAACAACAAACCTTATAATTAATTATAACATTGCTTTTGGCAGTCATATAATCAGCAATATTATGATCGACAATTAATCTTAACAATCTGTTAAGCAATGTTAAATCAATTTTTTCATAGATTTTTTCAAATTTGGATTCAAGTAATACGTTGCATTCACCTTCACTCACATCCCATACATCTTGTAAATTATTTACACCTAAATGAAAACAAGTGTTATAATTATTGAATTATTGAATAAAAAAAATAATAAAAACCATGTATGATTATAAATACACAACATAGCATATTTTTTACCTTGACACCATTTATATACAAGTAATGGAGGTGGTTCAGTGTCAGACGGTTTAATCCAGGGTGGAAACAAACGTCGCTTATCCGCTTCATACCATAAATATTGATCCAAATAAGCATCAGTTATTTTTTCTAAAGGTTCAACATCATATACAGGTACTAGGTGAGAATATAAATCCATAAACTCTATGCCCACCTAAAAAATTTAGTTAATTAATTTTATTAGTCCTATAATATTGGCGACAATCACATTAATGTTAATTATATATTATTTCACATTCAAAATGTCTAAAAAAAAAAAAGTCACGACTTAATTTGTATTCAATTTTAGACTTTTATCCTGTGGGAGAAGCACAGATTTTATGCCTTTCCGGTCATTGAGACCGGTTCCAGTATGACAAATCACCAAGTGAAGATACACAGGAGAACAAATTTTTGTTAGGCTATGGCATGTTCTCTAGCAGTTATACATATATAATATATATTATAAATTAACAAATACAATAAAATTGACTACTATTAAATACATTTTTATAAATTAACTGTTATTAAAATATTTACATAAGAATACAGTAGAATCTGCTTAATTGGGACACATTGGGCAGTAACCTATTTGTCCCAATTAAGCTGTTGTCTTCTTTATCGGGTGACCTAAATAAGCGGTTTCTATTATAAATGGAAAACATAAACTTTATAAAAATCTAAGATCAATCATTATCCCTAAATAATTCTAAAGATATGGACAGTTATACTTTTTCCTAATGGTTTATGTAGGGGACATAATTCAACGTTGATTAATAAATACTATCATAATATATATTGTTCAAAACACTAAGGTCGCATGTTCAACATAAGTTAACACGTGAGCATCTTAAAAACAACCAATGTCAACTATATTTTACATGCCATCATATATTTATAATAGGGTGAAGTTTTCTGAAACTTGGTTTTCAATTATATAAATTATATGCTTTTATTCAACAAATTTTTACTCTTCACAGATAGTATTGTTGGTTTTATTGTAGAATTAAATATCTTATTTCATCTAAGTGACATATACATTAAGTTTACTACCATACTATATCTTCTTAAGACATAATCATTTCTATTATATAAGTATTTTTGGAGTGTTTACAAACGCATTTAATTTTTGTTGACATTAAAATATAATATAATGGTAGATTAAAATAATGTTTTATGTATTTGTTCAGGTATATAGTTTTGTCCAAACAACATTTACAATAACAGATCACTGACCACGTTAAAAATAAATGCCATCTGTCTGTATTCATTAACACAGATATCAGACCCCTGTGCTAATTATCATAACAAAATATGCTCAGTTGGGCGCATTTTCCTATTGGTTTCAAAATAGACACATCACGGACGAAATCTATTAAAAATACAATAGTTGGGCATCATTCTACATCCAATATCAGAGCCCCTACGCAATTCATCAATGCTTATTCAATACTACCACTATCATTAAATTTATATGTCATACAAATATCGATAAAATATTAATTTAATTAATGAGTTTTAAGTAATTTCTCCTTCAAAAAGTTTTTAGTTGATTTTTTATATCTCTTAATAATTTTATTTTTAATGTTAACTTATTAAAAATGTGTACTATTCAGCATGTACAACATTATGCTTTTTTTGGATAGAGATTAAATTTTAAGGAGCAGCACCAATAATATATTGTACAATATAATATAGCCATGACATTATGATCTTTACCATTTCTTAACCTAACCTACACGTTATGAAAGCAAGCATACCTTTCAATAGTAATACATTTTACTTTAACTTCAATCTACTTTATTAAAAACAGAAAATACATCGAGTTACTTGATGAATTTTAATGAAATGACTTACTTCTTTAAACGTTCTTTGAGTCAATAAATGACGTTTTATTCTTGAAAGCGCTTCATGAGGATTATCATAAGCTTGTTCAATTAATCCTAATTCTTCTCTTTGGCTTTGATTCAAACGGGACTTTACACTATAAAAAATATTTTGAGAATAATGTAGAATAATATTGGTACTATAAGTCATCAATATTCAAACTAATTGTTTTGTAAATTTATTATGGGCACATAACTCTGTTATTACCTGTATGCCTCTTTCAAACGTTCAAGAGCTAAAATTAATAATTTTGTATCGTGTTTATACGAAAGAGGAGGAAATGGTATTGGAGCAAATCGTCGAGATTCTAACCAATGAACAGTTGTTGTGTAAATAGCTACAGCTTCTTCAGGGGAAATGTAAGGTCCGTCCTAAATCATAAAATAAAACATATACATTTATGAACAAAGAAAGAAATAAAAATAAAGAAACCATACTTTAAGATAATTGTGTTGACGTTCTTGTTCTGCTTTTAAGTATAATCTAGTTAAGCGACCTAAATTCTTTTTACATACAGTCTTATCAACTGTAGCTCCTCTACGGATACGTTCTCTATTATAATGCGCTGTATTTGTCCACCAATCGGCTTTCATTTTTACATATCGAAGAATCATATTCTCAATTGGAGTTGGTAATCCAGGAACCTGTAAATTTTTTTATATTTTAAAGTATAAAATAAATTATATTTATTATAAAGTATTTAACCTTCCATGGAATATTAGCTTTCCAACATCTCCATGCTTCAGATAAATGCTGCAAAATCGTTCTAGCCTTATTTTGTTTAATACCTTCTGGCATCATATCTACAATATCATGCATGACCTAAATAAACAAAATATTATTTACAATGAACTTGTAAGAAAATTAAAAGAAATAATAATAAAATAATTACAGAAGCACGAAGTTCTAAATCAAAATGACTCTCAACACGTTGTTTTGTAACAGTTTTAGCAACTCCTTTTGAATGTCTTCCTTCAAACTGGCGAGAGAGTAAATTTCCTAACCACCTTTCCAATAATGGTGTTATTCCTCGCATAAAAAACAACCATACACGCCAACCTGGTGCCCAAAATCCACAACCTGGACCTTTGCCTACGGGTCCCTAAAATATAACAATATTTAATTGTATTTATAATGTAATGCTTCATAAAAAAATATTGTTATAAATTGATTTTTAATACTTACAGTATTAAAACGATAGTAAATAAGATGTTTTAAATCTTTGCACATACGTATTTGTCTCATGAGTTTGTACTTATAACGATACATGCCAGTAAGTTGTCCAACATGTGCAAATACATATTGTAATCCATCAGCTAATTGAAATGCATCAATATTGTTTAATCTGTATTGTACATGTGAATCAATGATGAGTTTTGTCAAACGAAGAATTTCTCGACACAAATGAAAAGCTATTAAAATAAATTAAGATATTTAATCGTACATTAATTATAAAATATTTTAATGAAAATATACCATTTCCAAAACGAGATTTTTTCCTTTCTTTAGTTGTAAGTGTTTTCACAGGTTTCAAATTGAAATTATAATCCAGATGCAAGTAGTTAAGATTTTTACGATGAATTAAAAGGTTTAACATATTATATCCTTGCCTGCATACTTGTAAACCAGCTTCTACCCAATCTAATGTTGTAGTTTGGAAAAATTTAGTAAATTTAAATGATCGGAATAAATATCTAAAAGTAACACAAAAATAACAATTAATGATAGGTCGGTATGGTATTTAATAGAAATTAAAAAAATTAGTAAATGTTGTGATACAGACCTTTTTTTCTGTGGTTTAGGGGGTCGATGTTTCAAAGCATTTAATACATAATATTTCAAAAGTTTTTGATAGCTAACACGAACTTTCACAGGTTGTCCAGGTGGACAATGTTCTCGGTACCAACTCTTAACTAAAGGTACATCAATAGCTCTTCTACAACGGCCTACAATCATAATATATATTATATTTTAATTTAATAATGTTAAAAATAATTAATGTAAATAAAGACAATATTCTAACCAGAACGCATATTAAATGGTCTAGGAGCCCATAATAATGCAATTCCATTTGCTGTGTTGTCAGTGTAAACAGGAGTTTCTTGTAAAAATGGCTGAACTTCTAATGGTAGTTCAAATTCATCATCATCGTCAAAAACAGGTTCATTAACCTACAAACAATACAATACTCTGTTTATTAAAAGATAGTGTGGTATATAATATGACAAAGACAATTTTTGTTTTTAACAGCTATCAAAGCAATAACAATTTAATGATAAATGTGCTAAATTAAAGTGAAAATTCAACTGTCCAGTTTATAATAAAGGGTGTAACAAGGAAGACCTAACAAATGAAATACCTTTTGTTCTAATCAATATTTTTTTTAAGTATAATTTATTAACTACACATATAATATAACATTATTTAAATTTTAATACTGAGAATAAAGGTTAGAATCGGATTAAAATGTTTTTTGAAAATTTCAATATAGCCAATTAACAAATCATGGTTTTAGAAAACTTTTGACTGTAAAATCATACATCTAAGTCAAAACCATTTTTATGATTTTTTTAAAGATATCAACATTTTTTGATGTAAGAATTATTTATCTGAAAAGGAATAACATTTAAAAAAAATATTCATATTTTTTACGTACCTATGTGTTTAAAAATCATCATAAAATATTATTAAAAAGATCATACTTTTCAAGTTTAAAATGTTTTGTTACGACTGGATTAACTTGACTTAACAAAAATAACGAGTTCTGAAAAATTGTAAAATATAAACTATATCCTAAAAATCAGAATTACAAATTGGCTCTTTTAACCTTTTAAATTTCAATAAAATAAATATTCAAAATAAAAATGAAAAGTGTTACACTATAGGTGTAGCACAAGCATAAATTTTATCTAAAAATACATAAAAAATATTGACCAAAACAAGATATTTAATTACTCAGTTTTTCAACACTGTACACATCAAGTATTAAGTAAATGATTCTTAATTAGGTAATAGAAAATCTAGCATTTTATCAAAAAAAAAAAAGATTAAGCAGATACTAGATAGCTAGTATAACTTTATTAAATTAATTAGTTGTACACCGCTTCTTTTTACATTTATAAATTCATATTTCAAAAAAAAAAAAGTGGATGAAAAAATATATTTATTACAGAAACAAAAAATTTAATAAATACCTTGACGGAATGCCGGTGAGATATAGGATTTATTAAGGGGTCAAAATAAAATGCTGGCAAATCTGGATCTTCAGTTTTAATGTACACAACATTTGGAGCATGATACCTGAAATTTAATACAACAACCTTACTTATTTTATAAGTACATATAAGACAAGCCATGATTTATAAAAAGAGAATAATTATGATGAATTAACACCACACTTTTATGATATTTATATCAATATTAAAATAAATTTTCAATAAAATGTCTAACATTAACCATTTTAGTAGTATAATACAAGAATTAAATATGATTATAAAATTGTATATATAATGATCAAAACATCGTGTTTATACCCAAAAGTACTTATATTATAAGATACCTAAAATCTTTTAATACATAAATACTCTAAAAATGTTCAATTAAGTGCATTTTGTTCAGATATATAGTTTTGTCCAAACAACATTTACAATAACAGATCACTGACCACGTTAAAAATAAATGCCATCTGTCTGTATTCATTAACACAGATATCAGACCCCTGTGCTAATTATCATAACAAAATATGCTCAGTTGGGCGCATTTTCCTATTGGTTTCAAAATAGACACATCACGGACGAAATCTATTAAAAATACAATAGTTGGGCATCATTCTGCATCCAATATCAGAGCCCCTACGCAACTCATCATTGCTCATTAATTACATTTTTTTAAATGTAGTTGAATAAATTTTTATCACAGTGATATGTACCATGACGATAACTGCTACACCATATTATATTCTCAATAATTTTTATCATATTTTTAATTAAAAATTATAACATTTTAACAAAATATGAACATTTAATTTTTGTTAATTTGTCGGTACAATATTAAATGGATTGAAGCACTATTTTATATATTTGTTCAGGAATAAAATTTTGTCCAAACAACATTTACAAATAACAGATCACTGACCACGTTAAAAATAAGTGCTGTCTGTCTGTATTCATTAATACAGATATCAGACCCCTGTGCTAATCATCATAACAAAATACTTTTATAAATATGCTCAGTACGGCGCATTTTCTTATTGCTTTCAAAATAGACACATCACGGACGAAACTATTAAAAATACAATAATTGGGCATCATTCTGCATCCAATATCAGAGACCCTACGCAATTCATCACAGCTTTTAAAATATTAATTTATCAAAATATTTTTTTTATTGTTTAGATACGATCCTACATTCAGATAATGTGAGCATTGTTCAATTTATTTAACTAAAAACTATATATTTGTATACATTAATAAATAAATAAAAATTCCAAACATTCAGTTTTTAGGATGTTATTAAATATTAAATAGGACCTACATTGCATATAGTTTTTTTTTTTTAGCGTATGGTTTGTGGTTACATGCATTATAGTTTAATATGGTAACGTACAGTAAATTTAATTAATGTATAACAGATGAATAAAATAAAAATAAACACAAAATAGAGTAATTAGTAGTATGAGTAATATTGATAGGGTAACAATAAGGTATTAAAGATCTAGTTCAGCATATAGTGTACTTATTATTAACACAATGGCAAAACATACAGGCATATCAAATCTCTTGATTGCTGTCACAAAATAAGAATTCCTTTGAATATTAAATAAATTGTTCATAACTATCAGCGCTAAATTAGATTGTCTTTTATCTAGCTTGCTACAACGATTATGTAAATTAATATTACACACATTAGTAAAAACAACAAATATTTTTATGAAATTTTCAAAACTTGTGTGTTAATTTTAGGAATTTTAAATGTAAAATTATTTTATAAAATGTATATAAAAATAAATTATTCTTGATAAAGAATACTCACCAAGACAAATGCACATAATGCGGAAGATTATTGTATAAATATGGAAATGCAATTCTATATTCAGTTCTTACAGGTTGTCTTATAATAATTTTATTGATATCATTAAATTCATTCCAATCTTCATCACGGACAAATCTAAAAACAAAAACAATTTGTAAAATAAAGTCAAAATATATATGTATGAGTTAACAACTTACGATGGATTTGAATCTTTGATAAGTGGTTCAAATTTTGGTCCTCCGGGAATAGCCATATTTAATGCTTTAGCAGTAAAGAATGATTTTGGGTCGAATAAATAAAAGTAATTATCATCAACAAGATCAGTTAAAAGTTGATTAGCTAATCTATATAATGTAGCCATCTGCGGTAAAGTTAAATTCCATTTACGATATGTAGATCCGTTTACATGCCTAAATCAATTATAAAAATAAATCATTAAATGTAAATATTAGCCATGATGAAATGCAGATTAGAATAGGTAATATGATTATTGTGTAAGTTCATAATATTTTTTAAATACCTTGTATTAACAAGTGGTTTATGATCATAAAACCATTTTGCTACAGCAGCATCTTCTTCTGTATCTAAGTCAATTTGAATAGCTTCTAAAGGCTCAACATCTAATACATTGTCAGCATAATCTAAAGGTGGTTCTTCATCATCAAATGGAGGAAAACGCATACGTTTAAAATGACGCCTATCACGTTTTTCTCTTCTCATCATTATCCACATAGTTCTTAAATGATAAATAGGTAATAAATGTATTTAACTAAGAACAGACCATATTAAAAATAAACTGGCTTACCCCCATTGAGCAATATAAACTGGTTCAATAACCCATGGAATTTCATTAACAAAAGTTATTGCACCGGTTATATGATACAAAACTTTGACATCACGAATCTGTTCCCATGGCATGGGCATATTTTCCAATAATTTTAAAACGGCATGCGGCATATATTTCAGAGCCCTAAATTCAAATATTACTTTTAATATATTTATATTCATTTTTCATATTTAAAAATTATAAAATATACCTAAAAATAATTAATCACAAAAAGTTAATTATTTTAATGAAATAAAACTTATATATAGACACTTAGATTTATTTTGTATTTTGTTGTATGATTATTAATACATAAATAAATATATGAACAAACTATCAAACAAGCATACTTGAATCTTATTGCATTTAATATTTGTAGGTACTATGTATTCAAAATTTGAAATGATACCTATTAAATTAATAGCATTTAATTTCAAAGTTTCTGATAACTCATAAATTCATTAGGGATTGTGATTGTGGGATAGTGGTAGTTACAATTTCTGTCAGTGTGCTGGAATCTTTATCTGGGAAATACAATAGCTCTCATACTTACATATACCTACCTATTTGTGTTTGAATTATTTTCAAATACAAATTAAAATATTTTATCTGTACCAACTATAAGAAATATTATTTTAGTACAATTTTGGATCTCCCCAAAACAATATAAGTAGATTATTAACTGAAAAATCAACAATTTAATTTGACACCATAAATGGTTTCTTTGATGTATACATTAAATGATTGAAAAATAAAAAATTAATTACAGCAGTTTTAGAAAAGAATAGGATAAGCTTTGCAACAAAAATTATTTCCTACACACTTCTGAAGTTCAGAATCTCTTCAAAAATATAGAAACTAATGTGTGGTTATTACATTTTGTTTGTGATGGGTGAAAGGGTAGTAAATGGAGTAAATTTAAAATTAAATTTTTGTGATTACAGACCTCTTAGAATCAATAACAATTTTGAAAATAAACAAGATTTATATCATTACTTTTTTGATTGTACTTACCCTAAATAGACTCTTTTGTCATGACGATATTTTCGACTGCTCATATCACCATGGTCCCTGATTATTTTACGTATATGTTCAGGGGGCATGTCTTCTTTTTGTGCATCGACAAAACCAAACTTACGTTTAGGTGCAAATCTTTTTGATTGAATTTGTTGCCATTTTTGTGCTATATTAATGGAACATTTAATAATAAATCGTGGATAATGAATTGGACGAGGACAATTAAGTTAAATAAAACAATTAATCAAAATTACATTTTTCTTGTAATTTTTCATCACTTAATGGTTCAGGTATTCTGTGAGGTGGAGCTGATGACATTTGGTGCATAGCCATTTGCTGAGCAACATGCATATGAGCATGTACAGCTGCTGCTTGTGCATGAGCAGCCTGGGCTTGAGCTTGTGCTTGCACTGCAGCAATTTGTTGCTGCTGCTGAATGATCTGAGCCCATGGGTTCCCACCCAACATGAAAGGTGGAATAGACATAACCTTTTGAAATGAAAAAGGTATAATATATTAGTTTTGTAAGATATGGCATTGTATTTAATTTATATAATATTATTTAAAAACTATAACCAAACAAACGTAAAAGAAAATGACTTACTTTTTAAGTTGATTTGACGAAAATGAAATGAATTATTACATTTTACATTAAATTGTAATTTATTAATTTGCGTATAAATAAGACAGTTATATTAAATGAATACCGAAGTACAAAAAAGAAGAAAACGCGAGTTTACGGTTTACACAAACAGAACGGAACGTCGGTAAACGCACAAATGCATAATGTAATCACACCGACATGCTTATAACCTCCTATTTCAAAGATATTGTAACACAAAAGTGTTTTACTAGAGTCTTTGGAATTGATAAACAAAAGAAATTTGCGGGAAACACAATTCTAATTTTTTAACATTTTTCCTTTTTTATTTTTTGAGTTAAAAATGTATAAACATTTTTCTTTTGATGTCCAAGATTTGAAAATGTAATACAAGATTCCTTTTAAGATTTCCTACGTTTAAAACAAATCAGTCTATTTACCCATAAAACAAACATTTGAAAAAAAAATTATATTCATTTAATATAATTCATTGTATTTAATACATTTCTTTATTTATATTTTTTTATATAATTTTTATTATTTTAATTTTAATTTTAATTTGTTTTTATATTTTATGTTTATATTTAATATTTTATTATTGACAAATTTTACAAATTCTCATACCACGATTTTCTTATTGTGTTGCTATTCAAAAACTAAAAACTGTAGGTAAGTACTTGAAATTTTTATCAAATGTTTATTTTGTCATTTCCTATGCATACACAAATTTTCAAAATATTTTGACTTGTTCTGACTTATTTATAGTCTATAGACAATTGAAATTTGAGATATTTTGGTTGTTTCTTCAATAAATATCAATAAAATTGTTTTCATTGAGTAAAAAAGTTCAAAAATGTAATTCAAGATCACTCGTAATAGTTATATTAGCATAGCAGTTGAGATATATTTTCAAATGTGGGTGAAAACTGAAAATACATATTAAAATCAAGATTAACGGTTATCGCTATTTAATTGTATTAAAAAAAATATTATTCATGTACCTTATATTTTATACAAGTTATGAAATTTTCAAATGAAACTGTTTCGCCAAAAATTAATTCAACCATTATATTACTATTGTCTAATATAGTAAAATAAATATACCCATATCATAAAATAAACTTAGTAATATAATCTGAGAGCTGACAGACCGTCTATGCATGATTTAATATCGTTCTATTTAGTAAAACAACAGTTTAATCGTATAGTTACAACAGTCAAGTATGATTTGTTTAGTTATTTTTATATTATTTTTTCTTATGAAAAATTAAATATTGTGTCATGCGTATAAGATGTATATGACGAGTAGTGTCTATTAAGTAAATAACCTGTAGTCAACAGTATATTAATAATTTAATTTTTATGTAAATAAGTGAGTTCACTTTTTACATTGTTTTTATTACTCATAAATAATAATATATACCTACTGCTATAATATTTAAGAGATCTCCAAATACTACACACAATTGGGACTACAGAACACAACCATTTGTGGGTGTGGCACTGTGACGTCCTCTACATTCAAGCTACGAAAGTTGATGAAATTATTAAATTAAATATACTCGTAAATATGTAGTAAAATAAAATTATAACAATTAAATAAATAACTATCCGAAAACAGCTATTTTATAAAAATATGTACAGTCGTATAGAATTCACAAGACTAAACATGGTTTTCTTTATTTTATTTAGAATAGTTAATATCAGATTATTTATTAGGTAGATGGTGATCTTGATATGCTTACGTATGACACCACGACTGATATTTAAAAAATGTATCATTATAAAGTAACATAATATTCATGTTGTGACTTGTGACAATATACTATATATACCACACGATCTTATTTATGTTCCCCATAAACTGTAAGGAAGTTCATAAAAATAGTATTAAGTAATATCCCAGTTACCGTACTCTTTTTTGAAAAGAGGCGCATTATAATGGCTAATTCCCGCTTCTCGAACTCTCATTCAAATGCATATAGGTAATAGGTACCTTTATGTCGTATATTTAACTAAAAAATTGATCAGTTACAGTCAATAATTATAGTCAATGTAGGCAAATGGGTGAATTAGTCATAGAACATAATTTTAATATTATATTTTTAAAATTATTAGTCTGAATTAATTACAATTTAATTATACCTAGCTGATAAGAATATTTATATAAAACATGTTAAGAGACAACTGCCCAAACACAAGTAAACTTTCTTCTCCTTTATGGACTATAAATAGATATTATTAGACAATTTTATTTAGAAAACAGACTTTTTTTCTTGAAACTTTTTCCTGATAAAATTTTTACGGGACTTTTTTCTCGCTAGAAGGGACTCAAGCTTGTATTAACATTTAAAAATATAACAGAATAAAATGATTATAGATATTATGTGGTTATATGTATAGGTGTACGATATACGTAATACTGTACGAGGTATCTTATTATTAAGTGTACATTGTTCAAAGGTCAGGTTAAGCTAGCACAATATTTTAACAATTCCAATGAATAATGATAAAGATTAGTGTGCTAAAAATAAGTTTTCCATTTCCGGTGTACCAGAATAAGCTCCAAATTCAAAATGATAGTGTTAGAGAACGCTATAAATAGTTATGATAATGGATTTATATTAGACTAATAGAAGTCAGAATATCTACTAATTATTGTATCGAATCATTTTAGTTCACAGTTCAACTTCAACATAAGATACCTAGGTTGCTAGGTACATATTTTTTGATTATTATAATTTTTTATTATGATATTAAACATGACAATTAGGATGATTTGTTCGAACGCGGGAAAAAAAGACCACTGGAGAAAAGCCAAGAAAAAAAATGATAGGAACACGTATATAATCTACTCCTAATTAGTAATTAACGTGTAGCGTATAACAAAATATAATGAAAATAATGTCACAAATTATTATCAAGTGAAATTTTTGTATAAATGTAATATGTATAATATTATATGTAGACTATATTATATGATTTTGACTAAATATATTATACTACCACGACCACCTGTTTTGTATTAACTTATTGTACTATTATTTTTATAGTTTATAGTGCAATTTTTGTATAAATGTATTAGTATATATTATATTCCTAAAATGTTATACTTACCTATATCCCTTATGTTTTTTGACTTATAACTTATTACACTGTATATATGTTATGTGCAGATGAGTTCATATTTTCATTTAAATTTCTTTACTACTAAAAGTTGTTTTTTATACATAATTAATAGTTGAGCATAAGCCATATTCAAACTTGAGATTTTTTATACTTGGAATTTTTCATTGAATTAATAGGTTCAAAAAAAAGTTTCTTATTAATTGAGTATCCGCTTATTGCTAATAAAATTGCCTATATTGGCTACATACTTTATGAATTGTTAATTACTAATTAGGAGTATAGTATAGGACCTACACTCTACTCCTAATTTATGAAGTGTATGGAAAAAAACATTTTAAAATATGCTTGATTGTCGGTAAGATAACGCTTGTGGACATGGAGCTATTTGCTATTATTAGCTATTAGCTATTATTTCGCAATATGCTCTCATTTGATAACGAGCTGGTCGCGCCGGTCGGTAAATATAACTATGTAATAAATTTCAAAAATTATAAATTAACAGTAAGGCAATAAACGGGATTAATATGGAACATACTTGAAATTAAGGGATAAAAAGCGTCCTGAGAGAAATTTGTCAGAACAGGACACAAAGCCGAAATAAAAGACAATCCTTTATAAAACAGGACGTATGGTTACCCTAGTATGGGTACTCGTGTTCACATTTATATTTAATTTTTTTTCTGTGCTTTTTTTTTCGTGGACGAACATTATTATTTGTATTAATTTTTGTACATTTTTGGGATATTATAATAATATACATATTACATAATACCTATTTATTAATCTTATACTTAGACTTGATTTTCTTCACTGATGGAGTTCACATGGACCCAATTTTACCTGTTTTTTTTCCTGACGTAGTTTACGCTGAAAAAAGGTACTTGTGGTGGATAACAAAAAACAAATTTTTATTTATTTCAAAAAGCAAATGAATAAATAAATATATTGAATATTTTACTTAAATACATTTTTTATTGGTTTTCAATAAATAAGACCTAACCAACCACTACAAAAACAATAACTAATTTTTAGTTATAAACTACACAATTAAATGTGTAAATTTAACTTTAACGCACCACAAAATACAACAAATCACTTATCTCATTGTTTTTTTTGACGTGTAAGTTTAAAAGTAAAAACTGCTCAATATTACATACCTATATGCACAACAGTGCATAATATTGCGCTTGTGGCGGTCATCAATCATAATAATAGAACATATAGAAAATTAAATTATACAGAAATTTAAAAAATATTGAGATTAATTTTAAGTTATTTATACGACGAACCTATTCTACCATATTCTATACGGTATACGCCGTACAGCGTCTGTATTGACTTATATTATGTATAAATAATATTAAATATGTTAATAATAGTTGTTAAGTTATATTGTATAAAATAATATTCTAAGAATTATTACCTATATATCAATATATGTATGTGATTTGTTGTTGGTGAAAAGTGAAAATTAGTTCATCCTATACATACCTATTACTAATAGAAAAATAAATTACTACAACATAATTATATTAATATTACATATATAATTAAACATCCTTTGAATTATATAGATGTCAGCTTGTCTAAATTAGGCTCAGAATGATTTTTCGTATGCAATGATTGTCATTAAATTCATTTGTAATTTGTAATACATAGATTGCAGTGACCTACTCTATGTGAGATTCACTTGTCACTTTCTTTAGCAGAATGACCTCCCCGGATCTTAACTTTCATCACTCATTTTAGTAACATTTAACAAAAAACACTAAAATAAATATTTGTTTCACCTATATTTTATTAAAACATTGCAAATTAAAGTTTGAACCCGTTAACAGAAGTAAACTATAAACATAATAAATCAAAGACGAGTTTCGCTTACCAATTTGTATGTATTAAAATAAACAAATCATTTCATTAAAATTGTAAGTAGGTATTTAATATTTATCCTCCGACTAATCCCACTCACTAATCAGTAGTCACTTTATTATTTTTGGATGTAACTATGGAAGTACTAGCTAGGTAGGTATATAAATTATTAAGTGGGGATTACTATAGTTCGCGTTGAACTGGGCTTTGGCCTTGGCTAATGTAAAATATGTTTTGATAATTCGCATCTGTATTTTTATGTTGTTCAATTATGTTATACCGTTAGACGTACGACGATCGGGCTAAATAGTTAGGCATCAGTTATAACTTGTGTATCAGAGAGAGTGAACTGCAGTTCATTCTCGTTGTTAGTCTTAAAATTAATTTATTGTACTAATACGTATACACAGTACACACTAAAATCAAATAATTGAAATAAACTTTTGTTGTGTTTTTTTCTTATACTTTATCAATAGTAAAATGGTTTTATATTATGTTTCTCGAATAAAATTATTTAATAAAGATGTTATATAAATTGTAAAAATGTTAATTTAGGTAACATTTTGTTGTTCCTAGATAGAAAAGCAAATCCACTAAGAAATTTTATTTCTACAACATACGAATATTTCTACATAATAAATAATGGTAAGTATAATGTTAGTTATGTTTAGTTAGTTTTGCACGTACGTTTTAGAATTTGTTAATACATTTATGTTAATGATAATTAGTATTTAGTAGGTACCTACAGTTAGAAATTTAGCATTGAGTATTAACGTATTAAATCTTATAGTATAGGTAGGTAATTAAAAATTAGCTTATAAATTATAAGATGTAAATGATAATAGCAAAGTAGGAAATCTGGGAACTGTGCATTATGCTTAAAAATGTTGGTCTACGTATAAGAAATTATCATTATAATTATTTTAACAATCCAATTTTTCATACATTGACCCTGGCATTATACAAGAGTGTCCGGGCACAGCGTGCCCTGCCTGGATTCAAGCGGACTAAGTGAATTAAATATAGCGCACTGAGCACACTATAATAATAATATATCGAATGTCATTCATACGTAATAAGTACCTGGATCTACATACTATTTTAATTTTTAATAGCAAAATGTAAAATGTCCATAAGACATCAATAATTTAGTTTCACATATTTTGTTTTTATAAAAATCACGTTAATAAATTAGCTATGAATTAAAACATTTAAAAAAATTGGAGTTATCCCTTACAGTTTTATCATTTTTAAAAACATTTCAAAACGTTATCAAGTGATACAAATGTTATTTTATTTTTATTTTGATGTGTGCATGTAGGTAGATAGTTTCATGTAGGTATTTGAATTTCGATCATATGTTTTTTTTATGCAATACATTTTTGTGATACAGACCATTTTAAAACACTATGTATAGATTTTAAACTAAACAAAATATTAATAATAGATATATTAGACTTTATTTAGATGTCTTATTCATAGAACGTCAAAATTAGAAAGTTATTAATATTATCTATACCTACGAGACATGATACGTAGTTGATTCATTCATTGTGTATTTTATAATTCAGTTTTATTTTTAGTAAAATAGAATATGACGAATTATTTTTATTTTTATGTTGAAACAAACTAAATTATTTCATAATAATAAAGTCTATTCAATTATTATTATTATAATTTTAATTTGTTTCTTTATATTACCTTTTAATGGTAGGTACTTTAACCAATACGGCATACACTCTATTCGTAAATACGTTTATATTTAAAATGGATAACAATCAAGAGTCAACAGTAGCATGTCAATTAAATTTTTATGTATTACCTACTTTCACGTCTACATATTTTGTATATTGATCATTGGACATTGATCATGTCTTATGAAACTAATGTCATACATATGTTGAATTATTATCATTATATTTTAAAATCAAAATTTTTTGTTGGGTGTCATACCTATTTTAAAACATTTATTAATGTCCAGATGTACTTATAACAAAAAAACAATGACATTTTCAAAACATTTCGTCTAATTCATAGCTTTTTAGATTTATACCACTTACCAATTTATACTTTTGTGTATGGTACATCATTTGTATTGATTTGTTTTGGGTTGCATAATTATACTTTATAGGTCATTCAGTAACCAATATATTTTTTACTCAACCAGGAGGTAAACTCGAAAGTGTAGGTATACTTATTTATTTTTAGTTTCGTAATTTATCCTTCTTAATTTAACTGTCAATATTTAAAAAAAATAAGTAAATGTAATATTTGTATTTGTTTTTTTTTCAAAAATTTTTTATCAAAAAATAAATGTACAAATTAGTTTTCAATGATATAATTTTTCGATTATCTAGTCAATTGCTATGATTGTGTTGGAGGTAGAGAACAAGATATTTTTTCAAAATAAGATTGCAAATTATAAAACTAATAAACAAATACAATTCAGTAATATTCAACATAACATAAAAGCACATGAATAAAAAACTATATTAAAATAAAAAAAGCATCAATAGCATGATGTATACAATAATAGTTAGGTTTATGGTAAATTACACAATGATCATTAATTTATTACTCTACTTTTTTGATCCTTGTTTTTATACTATAATAGTTATTGTTTTCAAAATCCAATTAATTAAAATTATTAAATATAGTAGGTTAATATTGTCACTATAATATCATATTGCTCAAGATAAATTATTTAATGGTTGAAAATTTAATAATTCTTATTGTTTACATTATGAAATATTTAAGTAACTGATATCCCTATATTAACCAATCACATACATTTATCAGTAGGTACCAGGTACCTCTCTTATAATATTATAATGTCTTTAGATTAAATTTCTACGAAAATGTTCCATAAAAGGTATAAAGTATGTCAATAAGACAATAAATAATAATGATGTCAATGTTAAATATATATATTAATATAAAAATACATTGGCAATATCATTATTATTCATTATGTTGCATCACTTTTTGAAGAAAAAAATCTATGTAATATACTTACATATGATACTTATTTACCTATAATAAATTTATTTTTATTTCTTAAATATTAAATAATTTGTTTGGAGTAAAAGTCGTTTTTTATTTTATAAGTTAATAAAACTATATTGTTGCCTGCACGGCTGCACATATAATTTAAAAACATAATGTTGGGGATGAAGGTCCAGCTGTCAACTAAACTGGGTGACGGGAAAACACCTCTTTGACGGGTGTCAACTAGCTGAATGAGACTGAATAATTTATAGGCATAATATTGGCCACTTGTTTTTTAATAGTTATAATTATTATGATCATCAATATGGGAATAATTTATTAACAAATAGTAATAAAATCAGAAAATATATTGACTAAGTCAACTACACCCTAATGTAATAATATACTATGAATTGGTACACTAAAATAACTAGGTAATAACTAAACAGTATAACAACAGCCAAAATTGTTTGGTATAAGCATCCCTCCAAAAATTGAACCTTTAAATTTCATAGGAAGAATTAAATAACCACAATATTGGTACTTACATAATAACATATTATTGAATTATTCAATATTTACAATATTAGCAAGTTCATCCACGAATGAAAGTATTCTTTTTCGCGAATGGGTCAAATTTACCGTGAAGATTATCACGATTAGTAAACCGGTTTACTGTTTACATGTTTACATGACACAGTAAAGTAAATTATAAATAGTGAGTACAATATTGTATTTGCTACTACAAAACCTTACAAAACCTTACAAAACCTTGAAATACCGTGTTCATGAATATTACTCTTTTCCATAGTTCACGGATGAGTTGATTTTATTTATATATTATATTAATTTATGAGTAGCAGTAAATAATTCTTAACGTATAAAAGCATCAGTTTTTTTTAATAAAATGGATTAAAGCCATTTAAAAAAACTAATCCTACAAGACATTATTTACTTCGTTGTTACATCCATAACATCTAAGAAATATACTTCTCTACTTATGAATTTATGATATTTACACTAATATTTTAATTATTTTAGATACTTATTAATATAAGTACCAAGTGCCATAATTCTTAAATAAAAATGTTTATGGGCATTATTTTTTACTACCAAGTGTCCAAGTACCATAAAGTGAATAGTGACTACATCAATGTAAAGCTAATTAATTTAAATTTTTGTTCGACTCAGAATTTAAAATGTGTTTGTCAATAATCCAATTTACCTATCAGCAGTTGAATTCAGAATTCAGCAGTAGACCAGCATTAAAGCATAACTGTACACTATAGTCTATAGTAGGTTAATATTATAGTATAAAATATATATTATACTATATACCATTATTAATTAGTACCTTTACGCCCAACTACCCAAATACCCAGTATAAACTTAAATAGTTTATATTTACATTTAATATTTTTAACAAATTTTACAAATTCTCAAACCACGATTTTCTTATTGTGTTGTACTTCAAAAACTAAAAACTGTAGGTAGGTACTTGAAATTTTCATCAAATATTTATTTTGTCATTTCCTATACGTAAAGAAATTTTGAAAATATTTTGACTTGTTTTGAGTTATTTATAGACATTTGAAATTTGAATTTTTTTTATTTTATTCTATAAATGTCAATTCAATTGTAATCGTTGAGTAAAAAAGCTCGAAAATGCAATACTGAAATATTATTCGTAGGTGTATGAAAGTTTTAGAGTAAAATATTATATTTAATACACTCAATGAAATTTTCAAATGAAACTGTTTTGGCAAAAGTTAATTCAAACTACTATATTACTATTGTATAATAGTAAAATAAATTTCTTTAAAAGCAATAGTGTATTACAATCATAAAATAAACTTAGTAATATAATCTGAGTGCAGGCAGATATGTTATAACCAGATATGATTTTATTTCGTTTTATTTGGTAAAATAAGAGTTTAATCGTATAGTTACTACAGTCAAGTATGATTTGTTTAGTTATTCTTATATACATTTTTCTTATGAAATAAAATTTAAATATTATGTCATGTGCAAAAGATGTATATGATGAGTAGTGTACTAGTGTCTATATAACCTATATATAACCTAACCTGTATTAACAATTTAACTTTTAAATAAATAAGTGAGTTCACTTTTTACATTGTATTTAGTACTCATAAATAATAATGTTTACTGCAGTAATATTTAAGAGATCTCCTTACTACACAAAATTGGGACTGCAGAACACAACAATTTGTGGGCGTGGCACTTTGACGTCTTCTACATTCAAGCAACGAAAATTAATGAAGTTATTAAATTAAACATGAATACGAAGTAAAAAAAAATCATAACAATTTAATAAATAATTATTCAAAAACAGCTATTTTTAAGAAATATGTTTGGAATATATAGTCGTATAAAATTCATAATACCAAACATGGTTTTTTTCTCCCTTGTCGCAAGATTGTCTTTATTTTCTTTAGAATGGTTAATATCAGATTATTAATTAGGTAGGTGACAGAAATCATTATAAGAAAATATTTAAACATAATATAAATAATAAAGTAACAAATAAATCTAATAAGATATCATCACAATTATTTATCATAAAATATGTTTATTGTGTATAGCTTTTATAGTCTTATATAGTCTTTTATAGTACTTAACTTATATTTTATTTCTATTTATACAGGCATACCCAAAGTCAGTGTGGTTTATCATCTGCACAGAGTTTTGTGAACGATTTTCCTACTATGGACTTCGAAGTACCTATGTTTTTATTTAAAATATTATAAAATATTAGTTTATTTGTTTTTATCATTTATGGATGAATTGTCTCGTATATTAGCTGTTTTAGTATTATATCTCACATCAATATTGCAATACGATGAAGACGAATCCACTATTATTTATCACATGGCTGTCTTTATGGCGTATTTTTCACCACTATTTGGAGCTATTCTATCTGATTCTTTCTTGGGAAAATTCAAGTAAGTATAGTACATTAAGAGATAGTTATTATTTATACATTAAAAAATCATAACGATTCAGATTAATCATTAGATGTTGTAGGTCGGACGATAAAGTCATAATATCTTCCAGTCCAGATCCTATTATAGCCTCCACAAACCTACAAAACCATCTTTCATTAATTGAAGATTGGTATAAAAAGTGGCGTTTTAAAATAAATCAAACCAAATCAGTACATACTACATTTACACTTAGTTTAGCACCATGTCCAGAGGTATCCCTTTTTGGTACTCAGATCCCCTCATCCCAAACGTTAAATATCTCGGCCTAACTCTTGACCGCCGTCTAACCTGGGCTCACCACATCAAAGTCAAAACTTCACAATTAAATTCCCGCTTACAAATAATCAAAACCCTAATAGTCAACAACAAACACTCTAAATTAAATATTAAACTACTTCTTTACAAATCTCTTTTAAAGCCAATTTGGACGTACGGCTTACAGCTATGGGGTAACGCAAAAATATCAAATCTAAATAAAATTCAACGATTCCAAAATAAAATACATAATAATAATTTAAAAAACATAAGTGTCATCGGTGGGTGGCTTCTTAGCTCATAATTTCATGTTTTTTATTGTGTCTCAGCTCATAATCTTATTGTGCCGTTTGTGTACAGATGGTGTATTACTAATAAAGAAAAAAAAAAGATGTTGTAGGTAGGTATTTGATATTTTTTCTTATTGTTCTAAATTCTAATATGAAACTGTGTCAACAACTATAACTCTGGTTAATTATTGTATGTAGATGATTCACGAAATTTTATTTTGCTTATTGTACTAACTTAGCCTTTTAAACTATATTTTTGATATCTTCGCATTTAAATTGATTTATATACTAAGTAATTAATTTGTTTTTTAAATCATTGTCTTATTTTAAAATATCTATTGTTCAACTATATGTGACTCAACACAAAATGCCAATGCAAAATCACTGCCAATATTCCTTTTAAATCGATCAGATTTCATTTAAAACCAATTTCCTCTCTATACATTAATTACAATATCAATATTTACATTTTACAGTTTAAACTATATTATGAAATTAGAACAAAATTACCCAATTATTTATATTTCTTGCTTCTTGATAATGCTATAAATTTTTCATATTAAAATATTCTAGTTTCTATCCCATCAGCTGTTACTTTACCTCAATATATCTATATACCTATTCCTTCTCAACGTCTTAAAATAAAATGAGCTCACAGTCTGTTCAAGTAAATTACAACAAAAAAACTCCAAGTTTTATTTATTTAAATAGTCACTGTTAATATACACCTTCATATTTCCTATACTTATTATATATTACATATATCCAAGGGCATGTGTTGCGACCCTCCCTATTATGTACTACTATATGGTTAGCTTATAGTATAGTTGTAAAAGTATACTTGTATGTAGATTGTAAACGTATAATTAATCATTTCTTTACTGAAAATAAGAAAAAATATTATTTATTTATCCATATTATATGTTTAATGTTTATTTCATACAACTATTCTTTTTTTCAGAACTATAGTATATCTTTCACTAATTTACGCAGTTGGAAATTTAGTCATAACTGGGTCATCTTTGGCAGTTTCATTTAGTTTAAACAACCAAAGGTAATAAATAATAATATTTGTACTATTAAAGAAACAATTTTTTTACGGTTATTATAATAATATGTTTGACTAAAAGTAGATAGTACTATTCTGGAAATAAATATTAAAAGAAAATTATTTTTAATTATAGGCAATTAAATCAACATGGTTTTTAGTTACAATGATAAAAACATATCACATATTGTATTGACTATCGATAACATACATCTATATCATAAATTCTTAATGTTTATAAAAAAATGTTCTGCTTTTAAAATATTTGTGAATTGTTATAGTCTACGCAATGGTGATTAAAAAAAAACATTAATAACTGTGGTTCAATATTTTAGGTTTTTATTATTATTAAAACCACCATAACGATTATCATTAAGTGGATATTTTAGATGGATTTGAAATTTCTGTTTTAACAATTTGTCAATATATGTTATATTATAGTTTACCAATTTTTATGATGTAGATGCTCATCGGAAAAAAATGGCTATTTCCGAAAAACAATTATTTTGTGGATTATGTAGTAGGTTAGTCTTATGAATTCGGTATTTTGGTATATTGCATATTGGCGCGCAGTGTACATTATGTCTTTTAACATGAATAAAAAATAAGGCTTAACTTACATTATACCTTTTTAATATGGATACAAATTTGGGATCAGTTTACAAAAAAAGGTCATTTTTATGCAGTTTAAGTATACCCAAAATCCAAGTAGGTCGGTAGATATATACAATCTATGTATTATTTTATTTGGATTTTTAATTTTATTGTTAATAATGTCGGAGTTTGTAGATTGCGTCCCAGATGCAGGTAAACGATTTTTTGCCCACCTTTTCCACGTGCCGATTGCGTCCTATTGTATAGTAGGTAAGCGTTAATGTGACAGATAAATTGACATATTAAATCTAATATTTTTGTCACACATGTTGTGGAGGTATATTTAAACACGAATTGATTTTAACTTGATGAGCTTACGAACATTTTATCTGAAGGCTGGTACTCTTATCGATTTACGATCACGTAGCGATTTAGTACGTCAAGTGCCTTAGAATCAAAAGATACTTTAAAGTTTAGACTTAATAATAAATATAATTTTTAGTGAAAAAAATAAGGAAATCCGTATAATTGATAAGTTTAAATATCGTTTTCACAAAATTTTGGACAATGATGTCGAGCGTTGGAGTTGCGCAAATAAAAAATGCAAATATTATACTTATATATCATACAACAGGACGCAATCGGAACATATAAAGGTAAGAAAAAATAATTTACCTATCTGACTTGTGGACGCAATCGACATACTGAAAAGGTATGAAAGGTTGAAACAGGACGCAATCGAATGACGCCCAATAATGTATACATATATTTCACACACAATTTTAAGAGGACTTCGAAAATTAAAATGTTTTATACATCTACACGGCGCGTATTATATAATGATATTTTGTATGGACATTTTTTTAAAGTATGATTGAATTGAATTGAATTGTTTTAATTTATTATATGATAATAATATATTTTATGAGTTATTTCAAAATAATATCTTATTATTTTATAGATACTTAGCACTGATGGGATTAGTTTTAATTGCGATTGGCACAGGTGGAATAAAACCATGTGTTTCTTCATTTGGCGGTGATCAATTCGACCTTCCTGCTCAAGAAGTTTATCTACAAAAGTTCTTTTCCATATTTTACTTTTCTATCAACGCAGGTTCTCTTATATCAACATCAGTAACACCGGAGCTAAGAAAAGACGTACAATGTTTCGGCCGAACTTCATGTTTCCCCTTAGCTTTTGGTGTACCAGCTGTGCTAATGCTGGTCGCGATTTGTAAGTAACATTTATATATTTCTGTGTATCTTCGAGTAAATTGATTTTCTGCTTAGAATATTTTTTACAGAGTTCACACCATCACTAAACAAATTATTTTATTTTTAATGTAATATTAATAATGGACAGAGCCCAACAGAACAAATAAAAAGTACAGTAAAAATAATACCTATAATAATGAACGAATTTATGATGCTTTGGTAGTAGTGGTTGCGTATTAGACAGAGTGTTGGTTAGGTGCATTAAAATTAAACGGTCTATTAGATGATTGCGGCAATAATTCGTAGTGCATGTTTGGGTACAACATAAGTACACTCATGTTGTACACTTGTACCCAACTTGCAGTGAGAGAGGGAACTAGTGTAAGTTTGAGAAACTCGGAAGTTATTACGGGAGAGAAGGTGCATCAGAGAGCCATTTACAAATTTATCTACGAATTGTAACTTATCATTAGAACATCTATCGTCTAGGCTTGACAAACCTATATAATTCAAGGAGAACAGATGAATTATTGTAGTTGATGAATGAGGTGGGAAATAT
The DNA here is from genome assembly GCF_001856785.1 of Myzus persicae. Lineage (NCBI taxonomy): Eukaryota > Metazoa > Arthropoda > Insecta > Hemiptera > Aphididae > Myzus > Myzus persicae. The sequence continues at coordinate 130,471 of NW_019102160.1, read as the reverse complement.
TCAGAGCAAAACCGGTAAAGGTGGTAGAAATATGCATGGGTCGACATATAGAATGGAACAATACTCAAGTATGATAAACAAAAGAGTAGTACAGAGCCCCGAGAAAAGAAGATAGTCTGAATTCAAAAGAAATACTTAAAAGTAATCACTTGAAAACGGCTGGATCGATTTGATTCATTTCTTTCTTATGTTCGTAATTGTCCGAATAAGGTTTGTACGGAAAGAAAATTGTTTTAAATTTCCTTGGTCATCACACAAGGGTTGATTTATGACGAAAATCGAAAATGTTCTGTTAACAATGTTTTGCCATTGGTTACTCGGGCAGATGAGATAAAGTCCTTTTATGGCTTCGAATAAAGAAATTATATCTTAAATTAAATATGATAGTTGAATATAATATTGTATCTGTATTTTGAGAAAATTTCAAATTGTTCTCTTAGAGATAATACCAGGAACGTTTAAAGAGTAGTTTGAACCACTTTCGATTTATATCAAGTCTATACTATCCAGTTTGCCACAGGTGGCAGGTGGATTGTCCATCTCGATCAAATTAGTTCACAGAGTAAGGTTATATACACCGAAAAAAATTTGTCGTGAGCTGAAATATACTAAAACCAAGATACACTAAAAGTGCTGTAATTTATATATTTTTTATTTTTTCACACAAATGGATGTTGATTGTTGTTTTATTCGAAGTTAATGGACTCAAAAGCTATTACACTGGAGCGTTTTCATTAAAAGTTATATGTATAGAAATAGATTCCTTGAGACTATTGAAGGGCGTTTATTGATTATTCTTCAACCTTTATAGGTAGCTAAATGGTAGCTCACGGATGAATTTTTTTCAGCTTACGAAAAAAAAAATTGTTTTGTTTATTTAAATGGTTACCATCAGTTACATAATAATATATTTTATTACTATTACAATTGCAATTAGTGAAAATATGGCCTATTACAATTTTTTTACAAATACATTTATAAAAAGAACAAATCTTTGGCACAGGCAATTCCAAATTTAGTAAACCTAGCATTTCTACAGTGCATAAGTTATTATTACCTTACAATTTAAGATTACACTTATAAATATCATACATTTATACAATAACTGTGTTATATTTACATTAATATCTTATATCTTTTTTTTTTATTCCAAACTAGTTATTTTCGTATGTGGTAAACGATTATATAAGATAAAAAAACCAGAATCGAACGTCATTGTAACATCTTTTTCATGTATTTTTGTAAGTTTTTATTTTCATACACAATATATACATTAAATGTAATACATTATAAAACAGATTAAAATACTAATGATTGGAAATACAGTCATAATTATTTTATACAAATAATTTAATCGTTTAATCGTTACTGAGTACTATTAACACTATAATGATTATAGACAAATAATAATACATACTTACTTTAATACAACTAGCACTGATTTAAGATTTTATAATATACATTTATACGACGTTACTATGTTTAGCATGCGATAAAAAGAAGACTATCATATGTTTCATCAAATACAAAAAAAAGTCATTGGTTGAATTATGCAGACGACAAGTTTTCGGAAAAAGACATTTCAGATATACGCGCTGCTCTAGATGTGATGTATTTATTTATTCCGTTCCCATTCTTCTGGGCTTTATTTGATCAACAAGTAAGAATTACAATTTACTAATCGTTATCATTATTATTCTAATTTTAATATTTTATTTTAGTCAGAAAAATGATTAATTATTTATATTATTCAAATAAATCAATTAAATAATAATGGGAGGTACCTAGTTGTTAATCTAATCGGCTTTTAAAATTAGTTGTTATTAATTAATTACTTAATTATTTTAATTTAAATACATACAAGTATGTATAAATATTGATTTACCGACTAAAATTATTACCTACTTGAAAATTAAATTATTATTTAAATTTATCAATTTAAAAATAGTATTTTATTATACTGAATATCTGTAATAATTTTATTTTAAAGCAATTTTAAAACAAAACAACATTTCACAGAATATCTCTTACTTATATTATCTATGTTTATTTTAGCTATATAATATAAATTATAATATACACCGTGATTGTATTTTGTAAAAAACTTTCTAGGGTTCTCGTTGGACATTACAAGCTACTTTGATGAACGGTAGGATTGATTTTCTCAACTGGACAATGAAGCCTGATCAAATGCAAGTGATGAATCCTCTTCTCGTTTTATTATTTATTCCGTTTTTCGAAACCGCTGTTTATCCTCTATTAGCCAAGATTGGTATTAAAAAACCATTACAAAAAATTGCATTAGGTGGTTTTCTTGCCGCTTTTGCTTTTGTACTATCTGCTGTTGTACAAAACAAGATTATTGTAAGTACCTATATAAAACGTAATAGTGTGATACGTTAAGTAGTTAATAATTAGCTAAAAAAAAAAAAAAATTTGGATAAAGTATTATTAGGTTTAACGTCTACGTATAGTATTGGCATTTACCAACACAATGTATTGAGTAGATATTGTGCATCCGTGTAACGGTAACCGATAATTCTTTCAGCTCGGGAACGATTTCTTATACAAAACATGGTAATGTACATTGTACATGGATTTATGCCAAAAGTTTTAATGGCGTGATTTATATACATTTTGAAAGCCTTGACTTATTCTCTTAATATAAACTTAAGACTTAAAATTGTAAGTAAGTAAAATTCTTAAAATTATAAGTAAATAGGTACAATAAATAATTATGCCTTTTATTTTTTAAATACATTAAGAAGTATATAATATTTAAATAATTTTATAAACAACATACTAAACTCAGAATCGTTGTATGGAATGCTTTCTCGTTTAATATCACAATTTTTGATTCACAATACCTACACCATTGTGTATGGCGCTGAAATGAGAAAAGTAAGACGAGTACCTGGTCTCTGTATCCAAATATTTTTAAATTTTAGCATTTATATTATAATTATTTTATAAGAGATCATTTTTTATGCATATATTAAATAATATCTGTTTATAATAAGTTATTCATTTTTGTAATGGTTGATTCTTTTATCAGCGAAAAACTCATTAATCATTATCTCAAAAACTACCTACCAAATTTTTTTAAATGGACGACTACGAATTGGTCCCCAATTGTCGAATTGGTTCACGGGTTGTCTACAGGTAATATATGAATTGGTTCCCCCAAGCTTTCATGATAATACAACCTTGTTAAATTAACTTTTCAAATTATTATGATACATTCAACCAGCAACAATTTCCTTCCCATTTATTCAGACTAGGGGTAGAACTGTCTAAAATGCAAATAAGTTCGAATAGTTCAAACACTATCTCGAATACCTAGGTATGGTTAAAAATGGTCAAAAACATATGGTGTTCTATAAATCGAAATGCTTGTATATAAGTAGTACTGTTATTATTGGGAAGTAGGCAAAAAACTAAGGGAAAAAAATTGTTATCTTTTACACCATGAATGGTAAAAATCTGGTAAAATAATTTTGGGCAACTTTTAAAAGTTCCATCAACAAACATTGTTTTCATTTTGCTGAGTATCTCTAAATTATATGAACAAGTAAAAATTATTAATCTTATAAGTTACGTATCTTGTAACAGTAGTTGTGTGCTGATAAACTGATAAGTAATTTTATTCGGGAACCAATTCGAACAATTGTATACTGGAAAGTATTTTTTTCGGGAACCAAATCGTACACTTCAATTGAACCGGGAACCAATTTCACGTTTGCCTTTTAAATACATTTATTTCTAATATTTTTATTTTATAAATCGAAATTCTCAAAAATAAAACATTTGCTTCAGAATACAAAAAAAAAAATTGTTTTTGAAAAAGTATAAGACATAAACATATTGTTTTTAAAGATCAATAAAGTGTGCACAAATATATTTTCTTAAACTTTGATATTTGTTGAGATAATGAATATTTATTATTGCTAAAAGAATTACACCTTGTATATAGTATAGACACTTTATTTTTAGATTCCATTTTATGATTTTCATATTACTCATTTTTGAGTTTCAGTCGTACATAATATGTACTTATTCGTATACAGGATGATCCAACAAGTATCCTCACTCCATTTTTTTTTTAATAATGAAGTTTTTCAAAATCTGATTTTTGGAATCTTTAAATATACTCAAAGACCATATTTTCATATTCTTGAGATTTTTGTGCCACTTAAGTAGTGTCCTGTGGCGATACGAATCTTAATTTTTCGAATGAGAGCCCCACTTTTTTCTTTAAATTATTTAGCGGATAATTTTTTTTGAAAATTTTGATGTATCGAAATCAAAATTCGAACAAGTGGTTGCCTAGTTATTGGAAAATTTGCACTAAGGATAATAGTCCGTAATAGGGATATGCGTATACAGTTCTACAAATGGAATAAGAAAAATAACTAAATAAATCAAGGAGGATTTTACTTGCTATTTACCTAAATGTTTGACTAAATAAATATGAAATTACGTATTATTTTATATTATGTGTATAGACTATAGATAACAACGTATTGTGCATAAGCATATCCTTCTTCCTTATTATAAATTATACTATCCTTAGTTCAAAATGTGTAATAACTAGAACACTACTAGGTCGAATTTTGATTTCAATACATCAAAATTTTCAAAAAAAATATCCGCTAAATAATTACAGTAAAAAAATGGGGTTCCCGTATGAAAAACAAAAGTTTGTATCGCCACGGGACACTCCTTTAGTGGTACAAAAAATCTCAAGAATATGAAAATATGGTCTTTGAGTATATTTAAAGATTCCAAAAATCAGATTTCGAGAAACTTCATTATCAAAGAAAAAAGGGGGTAAGCATACTTGTTGTATATTACAATATTATGATTTATGATATCTTAGCTGCTTAAGAAATATCATATAAAATATTAATAATTCAATTTAGTTTTATTATTTTAGGGTGGATCGAACCAAATATCATCTGGTGAAGGTCATCTAAGAGTTTTTAACGGATTTGATTGCAACATTACAATCAATTCAACAAATTTACCTGTCTACAAATTAAGTTCTCTTGAGACTTTAGAGATAAGATATACCCCAACTTCTAACGAAACTTCATTTCCAATTGTTTTCATCGCTGATCCTTCGTGTTCTCCGACTTTGTCAACATTAAATTTAACGAGCAGTGTTTCTATTGTAGAAGGAAAGGTTGGCTTAAAAATATTTTTTTAATAACGCATAGAACTTTAGATATGAAATAAAAAATTAAATTGTTATTAAAAATTATAGGCAACGTCATATTTTTTAACTCGTTCAAAAGATAAACTTGAATTAAAAAGAATTGGTTATTTTGATGACATGACTAAACCTAAGAACGGCAATCCAATTTTAAGGTAAATCAATTTTAAGTTATCATAATTTATACCCTTAGACGTAAATAGGGCTCTCAAATGCAAAATAGGTTTTGAGCCCAAAAGGGTTTAAGAACAAAAAGAGTGAGAGATTTATTTTCCACCCACCTACATACACACAATTTTATCCATGATACAATTCAAAACAATCACAAATGAAATGTAAATTAATTAATTGTACTATTGTATAAAATTAAATAGTAAAATTATATATATATCTTCTTCATTATTAATGGTTTCTACTTAATTCTTAAGTGTATTCTGTTATTAATTGTGTATTCGTGTGTATTGAACGTTCCTTTTGAACGACTTGACTAATTGAGGTAAAAGTTATACGAATAGATTAGTTGAGTCTTGGAGTATGCCTATAGCTTATTTTTATTTCATAACTTATATAATTCTTTAAAATTATGTAACATATGTCTTAGAGCCAAACTCTCCTAGGATCCCCCCTCTATTTATAACCACGGTTAATGGTTATATCTATAATTGTATGTCAATTTAATCCATTATATTGTTTTTATAGAATTTTAAACAGCGATGATTTATCTAATAAAGTTTTAAAACTCAAAGATAAAGACAACAACAACACGGCAACTGAAATTAATTTAAAATCCTTAACAACTAAAACGGTACCCATTGGAAAGTAAGTAATAAATATTATTGTTTTGTATATTATTATTTATTTCATAGATAATACAAGACTAGAAATAACTGGAAATATAAAATGATTTATCATTGAGCCTAAATTTAACAAAAAATGTTTAATTTAAATTCCCAATATATTTCAAAGGGGGTTTTTTTAATAATTATTTCGTTGTAATTAAAAACATTATTTGCGGCCCCGTGGGAACATAAACATTTTATGTGGTCCATTCATTTTTTTGTACTTCATGTCATAAAAATATTTAGATTAATTTTAATCTATTTCGTATTTATACTATATTATCATGAACCCATTCTCATTATTCTATGGTAAGGTAATAAAACGCAAAAGTTAATAACTATAATCAATAATAAAATAATATGATAGAAACATACACTATTGTAATACGGACTTAATTCTGGAGATATATTTTAATTTAAACAACTTAACCATCATATTCTCGGAAATTATTAATATATTATATACTTTATAACTTAATATCGTACCTGTTTGACTTTTTAGGGCTGTTGGTGATTAATTGAATAAGCTAACCTTTATCAATATATAAATAAATATAATTTAAATCTGTGTTAAAATTGTATTAAAAACATGTAAATTATCATTCAATCACTAGATTTTGACTATACTTGTATAGAAGTCAACGGTTAGATTAAACTGAATGAATTATAATTGATTATTGATTGAAATTATATATTTATAATGTACATATTTACGTATTATAGTATATATCATTTTATGTTTGTATAATTTATACAAGGTGATCCATTTAAATGTCTTCATCATTATTTGGAAAAGAATTTTTCAGTCGAAAAATTAAATTTTTACAATTTCTTAGGTATCATTTTTTTAAGTTTTTTACTTTTTTTGAATGACTACACATTTTTAATTTCATATTCCTCAACAGAATATTTTTCGGAGTACTTTGGTGTATACAAATTTAATTTCATACGAGTATTTAATGAGTTATAACTTAAAGATGTATCTAAACATTTAAGAATGATAATGATCAATAATTGTAAAGACTATATTCAATATTTTCAAAAATGTTGTTTTGCAATTTATGTAAAAACAATATTTTGAACGTAGATTAATAACCTTAGCAGTTGATGAGTTGAAGCATTTATTTCTAGTAAAAATATTTTTCCAAAAAACTTAAATTTTTCAAAATAACGAGTGTGACATTGATCACCTTCTACATTTATTATATTTTTATTTTATTGAAGATATACTACGCGCTTCGGGTACAAGAGTCATTAGTTTTGTATTAAGTACCAACCGTTTTCTATCTTTTGTTTTTTAACAAATATAGGTAAATGCCGTAAATATTAAGAATATTAATTATGTTGAATTATATAGAGATAAAAATAGAGGTAAACAGAAAAAATGTTTATGTATTTATGTTGTAGGTGCTTTTAAAGTACCTACTACTTTAAACATTATACATAAAAAAAATGTTAAATTCAATGAAAGTAACAAGTGTTATGTAGATACTTAGTACTTCTATAGTTTAAATAAATAGGTTAGTAGGTATAATGATAGGTGATTATAAAACACGATTACGTGTGAAGTATGTTTATTTATATGAAAAAACTCTGTTGAACCTATTTCGATATATATAAACAAAAAACAGTCATTAAATATCTGATTAAACAACTTTTTAGATATAAAGCCTTTTTTGACAACGAATTTATCTCAGACTTCAATTTTTTACCGGCTAGTGTAAACACGCTTGTATTACAACTTAATTCAGGACACACAGTAAGTATTCTTTGGTCTCATAATTTTTAGCATTGAATTTTAATTAATTTTAAGTGCATAACTTATAGGATTCAAATTTGGTAGTCCTAGAGAAAGGTAATTTTATTCATATAGCATGGCAATTACCTCAAATTATTGTAATGACCGCTGCAGAGATTATGTTTTCGATCACGGCGTTAGAATTTGCATTTACTCAAGTAAGTTGAATTTTAATTACGTTTATTCTATAATTTAAAGCATATAATAATACATAGTATTATTATTTTAAAGGCGCCTACAAGCATGAAATCCTTACTGGCAGCAGTTAATTTGTTGACGGTAGCGTTAGGAAATCTAATGGTAGTGATCGTGTCTGAAGTACGGTTTTTCGAAAATCAAGTATGTAAAAATCAGTGTGATTGTACGTAATATACACATTCTCAATATGGGAGGGGGAATTTGGATGTGTGTAGGATATCTGACTTTAAAATCAACACTCTCATTGTTTATGATATTTATGTTATATTAATTCTTCTTATTTTATATAAATAAACTAATATGTACATAGCGATTATTAAATATGTGATTATTAGACTGATGGGGTGTGCATGGGGGGGGGGAATTATTCATTATTTAATTCTCGATCATTGGACTAACTGAAAAAATAGGAGGCTTTAGCCCCAAAGTTTATTCGTTGAAATTGTGCTACTGATAATATTATTTGCTTACCTATATCTATCTTATTTTTTTCAGACCTATGAATACTTGCTATTTGCTGGATTAATGGTGCTCGATATGTTAATATTTATTTTAATGAGCTGTAAATATAAATATAAAAATCTGAATGACCCCGTACCCATTACACACAATGAGCAAAACAAGCAAAACTAAAGGTATACTATTTTTTTTATATTGTGATATATTGCAGATAATTTATATTTAATCAATTGATTAATATTTTACTATGTATACATTTTAAGTATGACTGTATAAACTACTATTCAAATTCCCGTATACACTTGTTTTTATAAAATATGTATTTATATGTTATATCTATATAAATAAGTTAAATTATCTATATGTATTATATTATTACGGATTTTTTGACAATATAGATAGTTTATTTTGCTATTATTGAATATTATTAAAACTATTTTTAATTAATTTGAAAATAAATAAAATGTAATGTGTTATTTATTTAAATTGTATATCATATTTAAATAAGTTATAATATTGTAAGTAAAAGCTATAGGAAAATTATAATTTTTTTTATTAAAAGATAAAAACAACCAAGTAAAAGTAGAGGATTTTTTTTTGTTTTAAGTTATTTATACAAATTTGTGTATGAATTTATAGTATATAGTTATCTATTTTAATTTTAGTCGGCTCGGTAATCTAAATTATAGTTTAGATTATATATTTTACTCGTATAATTATAAGATTATAATATAGGTATGTTGGCAGTTAGGCTATAAGTAGAAAAATTCTGTACTGTAAGAATCTGATATGCTCGGTTGATGTGTGTCATTGATCGAATCGCCTAGACCCCCCCCATTATCTTCGCTACCATCAAATTCGTCTTCCCTACCAATTTACACAACAATGAACAAGTTACTTAACTTTATAGTCAACGGTAACCATATTAAACGATTTTGGCTCAATTAAAAAAAAAAATTAAAAAAATTATAAAGTGATTTTTATATATTATGATATTTTGGAGATACTGTTTGCCTGTTATATGCGATAACTGATGAACAAAACTAACCCTAATTTAAATATCTCTTAGAGTCTTAGGTCTTACCATATGTATGGCTTATTGGTATATATCTTAAGTCTTGTTGGTGTATCCTTATGTATATAAATATCTGTGAACTACTTCCAATGGCTACTGTTTCAAAGGGTAACCTCTTTACTACTTCCAAATGTCATTTTATTAATTTATATTTACTATCTTTGTTTATTTGACTGTTTTTACAACACGCTTACATATCAATACAATTTTAAGAATGATTAGTTCTGGGAACATTAAATTATAACACATTGGTACCTATAAATTGTAATTGGGTGATACGGATGATACGGTTAATATTTATTGCGATTAAATTATTACCTGCATAAAACCATAAAGGTATGAACAATATTCGAATATGGTACTTAACTCGAAGTTACATATACATTGCCAATAAATAGGGTTAAAACAAATTATATTGGTCAAATTTTATAATGAATTTACTACAGCTAGAACATCAAGTTTGTATTAACAGGTAAGGATTTTTTGTGTGTTCCCAGACATCTAGATTTTATTTGTAACAGTTTTGAAGAATAGGAATATAATGTATAGTAGGTACTAGCCACTGGGTAGATCTATTATTGTACTATCACAGGCGAAAATACTACAATATTTTTCAAAATATTGTTACTATTGAATTTAGAAAAACGTGGGACATAGTCCATTAGCCCTCGCAATCCCCGACTACGGTATCCATATTATACAATACAATTTATCATTTACACATATAAATATATTTATATATTTCATAATAATTATGTAAATTATTTACATTCAATACTTTTATATCTATCAAGTAAACGGAGTAGCTGACAAACATATATGACATATTATATATTTATATATATTCATTACACTTGGAAAACTACTACTCATAGTTGCAGGCTGGGTCATATAATATAGTTCCCTTATCACATTCCTTTCAGTTAAGTGGACTTTCTGTGGAAAAACAAAATTTCTTATCGTCTGTAACACCTATCAGTTGCCTACCTAATAGGTACTTGTCATACAAATAACATTTAAATAATTGTGTTTTTCAACAATTTTTATTGGGTTAAATGTCAAAATTGTAGAAACATATTTTATTGGGTTAAATGTCAAAATTGTAGAAACATATTTTATTTATCTAGTAGGTAGATACTCATTTGGTGAAGGCTTGATTTGGTATGGGGGGTCTTATATCTAAGTCTCACCGGTGCATTCGAATTGCGTCCCTAAATTATATTTTATCCGAGTTGCGTCCGCGGTTTTCTCGTGACATGGATGAATTGTGTCCACGGGTTTTTCAGCGACTAAGTATTATGTTTGGTGATAAACTCGTAGATAACTTCGGTTATTGATATCTTATCTGTAAATATAGTTGAAAATTAATTTTTTTAATTAATTACAATATACGGTTACAATTTTTAACCTCACCATTTTTTAAAGTCTACATTGTATTTCAAGAATTTATTCAAAAAAACTATGACTCAGTTTAAAAACAAAAATATAACACGTCTTGACTTTGTTCAAAAATTGGCATACAAAAATTTACCACTTTTTAAAATCAACATTACATTTTAAAATATATAATATTATAATATACACTATACAATATACAATTACAATTTTAACCACACCATTTATACAAATGTGAAATGACAGTCCTCAGTCAGTAAAATTGGGAAGGCACATATTATGTATAATATTATTAAATTAATCAATTATTAACCGGGATGCAACTCATAAATGTCTCGAAAAAATTGTGGACGCAACTCGGATATGTTGTGCAAAAACCACGAACGCAATTCGGATATCACGATTTTTATTTTTGTATTCTGGGATGTTTGTATATTCGTATGCTGCCAGTCTCACATATCTCACTGTTTGTGTTATTGCCTATATAATATAATATAATAATCAGTCTGACAAAATAGCGTATCGTTTTATGCGTTTCGCTAATAAAATACTACCCGCTAAAATATTTGAACAATTAATTGGGATACTGAATTATTTGGTTGTGCTATTGATGAAGATTCAATAATAAAATGGACACCGATCTCAATAGACTATAGTACCTATATGCGACATTTGGGCTTCAGGCACAATATCCTTTCTTTCGTTTACTTTCATGCAAAGTACTGTGTATACTATTACTTATTAGTATAGCGTTCATTAAATGTGACAAATAATTGAATACTTTAATAAATGAGTGTAATGACTGAGTCGTTTATACATTTTTTACATTTTTCACTCACTTATACTATTTGCAGTGTCACAATTTCTCGAAAAATGCTTAGAAATTACGGCCAGCTCAGTCGTTCATTTTGTAGTTTTGTAATAATTATTCATAGACCATTTAGCTTATATTTATAGACCGACGGGAATACTTCGGACGGCTAACATTATTCAAATAATAAAAGAAAAACATATGATTTTATCACATCCCATTACTGTGCCACTGCCGCTATATTTACATGTGCGGCTGCTGTCTCGTATTTTTAATAGTCAGTATAGAGGTGGGCCATAGCCTTTTTTCAAAGACCATTTAATTTGCACTAAATTTTAAGTGAATCCAGTGTAAAGTTAATAAAATTGAAAATTGAGATACATTTTTTTTTTATCAATATTTGTTTCAAAAATTAAGTTTACTTTTTTAATTTACCTACTGCATTCTAATATGACAACAATATTAGTGAGTTACATTATTTTTATAAACGATTTCAAATTTTAAAACCTTTTAGTATACCTACCTATTTTATTATAAATAGAAGTATCCGAAATCAGTTTGGTATATAATCGGAAATGAGTTTTGCGAAAGATTTAGTTATTTTGGACTTAAAGGTACCTATTTTATCTAACTATACCTATATATAAATATAATAGGTACATATTAATTAATACTTATTAGTTACGTTTTACTACTAATTGGTTTTTAGCTGTATTGGTTTTATTTTTCACGACGATACAAGAATATGACCATGATACTTCCACGATTATATTTCATATGTTTTTAGTCTGTGCATACTTATCACCATTGTTTGGTGCCATCATTGCAGATTCATATTGGGGGAAATATAAGTAAGTAAAATTGTTGGAATAATAACCTCTTAAATATATTTACTATATAAGTATATAAAGCAAAAGTACGTATAAAAATAGCTTCACGCCTTTGCATACATCGTAATGGAATAATGGATGTGTGATCAATTCCAAAAATATTTTTAAGGGTTTTATACTTTTATGGCTATCTATAGGAGAGTCTAGGGCCTTGCACCCGAATCATTTATTCGGGTTTCGGGTACTAGATGTATTCGGGTGTCCAAACACCGAAATAAAAAATGTAAACAAATGTTTGGATTTTAATAACCGTTATTATACAGATTAATATTGGGTAGTACGGGTGTTGAGTAGTGTAGAAAAAATACAACTCGACATTTGTTTTAGACCAAACACGCTTATAAGTTTAACGTAGGTACAGAAGTTGCATTTTTGTAAGAAGCTATATGTGCGATATGTAAGAACAAAAACAATTTGAAATTAATTAGGTACCTATTTATTTTATTGGAGTCATTTCTATTAGACATTATTCAATTTTAAAAATATTTTTTAATTTTTTGTGCTATTTATACATTTTTGAAATTTTTGACTTTTTTTCGAATTGTGTTGATGCAAATTTTAATTCTCGGTCGAAAAACTTGAAATTGTATTACAAACTTCCACGAAATAAACACTCTAATATCAAAAATACGTAATCACAATTCTGATTGTATGATTTGGTAGCGTCAGTGAAATTATAGTAGGTACCAAGAAATAAGAATTCTTGAGAATTTACATTCAAATGTTATCCACGTCGTTGCGAGGGTTTTATAAACAAATGTACACAATACAATTTTCATTATTTAATACATCTAATATATATTTTATACTAAAAGAAAAAAAATTGATACAAAATGTTGTACCTATGTTATACTTCCAAATAATTAGTAGTAATTAATCTATCCTTCATTCCTAATTTAATTAAACAGTTCCTTTACTCAACAACTTAATTAATATTTAATTATTTAAATATTATATTTATTTTTTTAAATTGTATGTATATTACTCTAAAGTCGAAATGTGTCTTGTCAATGAATAATACCTATGTTTAATTTTACAGAACCATCTTTATCTTATCTATTGTACATGCGATAGGAAATATCTTAGTGGCTGTTGCATCGTTTGTCACATCGATAAGTTTAAATTTCCAAAGGTATGGTGAGATATAAACAGTACTGATTCCATAACTGATGTTGTGGTTATTTATTTTTGTCTTTTGATGAGGACTCGGAATTATATGTAAATACATATTTTCATTATGACGTGATACATTAATTTCGGCAAGCCATCAATTTGTTTCACAGGATTTTTGATAAAATGAGCTCCATTTGATTTTACATATTTTTACATATTTCACAACTATTCATTTTTTTCTCACATATTTAGACAATTTTACTGTTTGAACGTGAATTCTCCAGAGTTCAGATAGATTGAAAGCGTATCATAATTAAGCCAACTTAATAGTTTACGACTTGTGTAGTGCGGTATCGTCTCTTCATTGGTTCGACGGTGTCAACCGGAAGTATTTTTGACGTGGCTATACGTATAAATACGGTATAAAGCAATTTTACGATAGAATCACCGGTCATTTGAATTTGAAAATGTATTTATACATGTTGTTATAAAGAGCAATCAAGATAATTAGATAAATAATCATTTTTTTTATTGAATTTTATTATACTATTAGTTATTGTTATTACATATTTTTTTATATGTAATACATATTTTGAACTGTTTAGCACACATATATGTATATTTTTTCAGTAGATCAATTTTTTTTTGATAATACATATTTGAAACTTTTTACCACATATTTATGTACATAGTCTTGTTGTATAAATGCATACTTTAGCTATATAAATACATATAAATCCGAGTCCTAGTTATGACCATTAAAAGTTGTTTAAGAAGTTTGGAACTTCCGTAAATGTATTATGTATAAAAATTCTCTGATTTTATTGGAGCACGCTTGTACCTATAATATTAGAGAGCCATGGAGATATCAAAATTGCATTTTTATCTCTTAACAGATTATTTACGATAGTTGGTCTACTGTTAACATCAATTGGAGCAGGTGGTATAAAACCGTGCGTCTCTTCTTTTGGCGGTGACCAGTTCGTAATACCAGATCAAGAGGATCATCTGCAAAAGTTCTTTTCTGTATTTTACTTTACTATTAATGCGGGGTCATTGTTGTCGACGTTCATTACACCAGAGCTGAGGAAATCAGTCCAATGTTTTAGAAGAGATTCATGTTTTCCATTAGCATTTGGGATTCCTGCTATACTTATGTTGATCTCAATAGGTATGGTATTTAGCAGAATTTATGACCCTGCAGTGAATGCTTTAGGAACGACTATAATGTTTACTATATATTGTTTATTAAAAAATTATTAGTAGTATGATGTACCGTAGGTACATAATAATTCTGCTCATAAATTAATGCAATATATATTTATATATATATATATATTATATATATATACGTATATTGCATTAATTACCTGTATACAATAAAATAATAGTTATGATAGGTAATAATAATCATATGGTATATTAATTATTAAAACTCTTTTTTTTTTTTAAATTTATGAATGTAAAGTATTCTTCGTAAGTGGAAAAAGTATGTATAAGATCAAGAAACCCGTGTCCAGTATCATCACAACTTCAATTGGATGCATGTTTGTAAGATAATAAAAAAATAGCTTTTGCAAACATTTAATTTGATTTATACCTTTGAATATATGATAATAAGTTATATAATTCATAACGTTATTCTAAATTTATACATATAAATTACATAGATTTACAGAATATGTTGAATTTTATATTATTCTCGTTTTTCATAAAAGTACGCATTGAAAAAAAAAATAACAGCTTCTTCAAATGAACCGAAAAGAAAAGATTGGTTAGAATATTCCGATGATAAGTACAATACACATGAAATATCTGAATTGAGATCAGCGTTGGACGTTATGTATTTGTTAATTCCAATTCCGTTGTTTTACACACTTTTTGATCAACAAGTAAGTTATTTCATAAAATATGTTAGTTTGTTAGTGTCAAAAATGTAATTAATTAAATTAGTCACTGCGTATCAGCCGTATCTATATACTAAATAGTTACATATTATTATTCATTGTATATTGGATTAAGGAATCGAAGTAGTAAAAACATCCCTGTATCTAAAGATAAATCATTTAAAGGTGTTTTTCACTACTTATGGTTTCAATGACCCACAGCCTATAAATTATGTTTCATTTTTATGATTTATTTTAGACACAAAATATGTAAGATAATATGTATATTTGCAATAATTAAAACAATTTATATTTCAAGGGGTCTCGTTGGACATTGCAAGGAACACTAATGAATGGCAAGATAGATTTTTTGAATTGGTCAATCAAACCTGATCAAGTACATTTAATTAATCCGTTATTCGTTTTGGTATTCATACCACTTTTTAATGGTGTTGTCTATCCAATCTTGTATAAAATCGGTATCAATACACCTTTAAAAAAAGTCACTCTAGGTGGCCTATTTGCTGCATCATCGTTTGTATGTGCTGCTGTCGTGCAGTGTATTATTATTGTAAGTACCTACCTTACAAGTAATTAATTATTATCAAATCTAATATGAATATATTTTAAACAATTTAATTAACCTGGACCCTCAACTAAAGTCTAAACGCCAAACACTAATTAATCGTCTTAACTTACTTCGACCTATACTCAAATCAAAAATGTAAATTCACACAAAATCAGTATTATACAAATCACTCTTAAGGCCAATTTAGGCTTATGGCATGCAAATTTGGGGCTGCGGCAAACCTTCTCAAATCCGATCAACTCAAACCTTCCAATCAATCTCTCTCCGACTTATAGCCTCAGCTCCATGGTATATAACAAATAAAGCACTACATAAAGACCTAAAAATTGATACAGTTGACCAACTAGCCAAAAATTACTATGTCAAATTTCATGCTAAACTACGATACCATCCAATCCACTCATCTCACACCTATCGTCACACACACACTACCCGACAACCCTCCACGCCGCCTCAAAAGACGATGGTGTAGAGACCTCCATAATTAAGTAAAATCAGGCTTTGGAGGGTTCTATCTTCTATCAATGGATTGTCCCCTCCTCATGTAAATAATGTCATGTAATTTTAATATTCGTAATGTATTTATCACATTTGCTTATTGTATACATTTGATACAGATTGTAAATATATATTTTAGAAATAATACAAAAAAAAAACAATTTAATATGAATCTTAAAGTATCCTTCTCAAAAACCTCATCTAAAATGATTTGTGTTCAGTGACAGTTTAATTGTTTTTTTTACTAATAACAGTTTGGTATTTATCTATAGTTCTAAACAAGGTAATAATTTCCATAAATTAATTCGGAGAATTTTTCTAGAGAGTGGGTAAAGTTGCAAATATCTAAACTGGCATTGCAAATTGTTGCAAACCAGTTGCATTTATAATAAATATTTATTAATGGTGATGGTGAAGGTTCGAGGTTGATACGTCTATGTGGGGGGACCCCTAACCGAAAAACTTTTTTATCGAGAAAGGTTTAAGGTTTCAAAGTTCAATATCTAGGTTCTAATTAGTTCCGAAATATTGGTAAAGGGTTGAAGTCAAAATGGTCATGCGGGGGGGGGGGGGGGAAAAA